>NC_143584.1:201107694-201259331 GCF_048544385.1 Mastigoproctus giganteus | reverse complement strand
GAGGTTAAGAAGACGAAAGAAGATATTTGTTGATATTGGACTTGAACTTCTGTAGATTGTAATTTTCAGGAAATACGTATGAAGGAAGGTTGTTCCAGAAAACGGCAGTTGAATGAATAAATGAGGAAGATGAAAAGTTGGTTCTGTGGGTTTGAAGTTGGACAGTAAATGGATGTTGGCTGGTGGCGGCACGTGTTCGGACTGTTTTGAAAGAGAGAGCAGGAATTATAGAAGCCAATTCAGAAGAACAGTGCCCATGGAAGTATCTGTAGAAGAGGCATGCAGCAGAAACAGTGCGTCTATGAGAAAGCGGGTGGAGAGACTCTGTTAGAGATGAATCATTAATTAACCTAACTGCCCTCTTCTGAATGGAATCAAGAAGCAGGAGAGAGGTTTTGGGGGCACCACCCCAGATATGGGAACAATATTCCATGGCAGGGCGAATTTGCGATTTATACAGAGTGAGCAGCTGTTTGGAAGAAAAGTAACGCCGAGAGCGAAAGAGAAAACCAAGTTTTTTAGATGCAGAGGAAGCAATATTTGTAATGTGCTTGTGCCAAGAGAGATTAGAAGTCAGGGTAATCCCCAAAGAGATATATCATTTTGCCTAGAAATCGGAGTGTCACTAAAGATAAGCATAGGAGTAGAAGAATCCTTTTTGCGAGATATAAGACAAGACTGAGTTTTAGAAGGGTTGAAATCAACTAAGTTGTCTTTGCCCCACTGGAGAATTACCTGAAGATCGGCATTTAAGGAATTGGTAGCAGATTTTCGAGAAGTTGAAGCTGATTGAGCAGGACAAGGTTTCTCAAAATGGAAAGTTGAATGCAATGTGCTATCATCAGCAAAACTATGGATAGGATTTCCAGTCAATGGAAGAAGGTCATTGATATACAAGAGGAAAAGAGTGGGGGAAAGAACTGCACCTTGGGGGACACCGGCATTAGTAGAGAAGTTAGAAGACAGAGAGCCATCTACCATCACCCTCAGTGAGCGATCAGAGAGAAAACTGGATAACCAATTACTAAAAACAGTTGGCAAACCATAAGATGGAAGCTTGTTTAGAAGACCTTTATGCCAAACACGATCAAAAGCCTTTGAGATGTCAAGAGCAACTACTTGTGTTTCACCGAACCTTTCCATTGAATTAGTCCATAAATGGGTAACATAAGCCAGAATATCTCCAGTGGATCGAAACTGACGGAATCCATACTGGTGATCGTTGATCAGACGGAAGGTTTCTAGGTAGTTTAAGAGTTGGCGGTTAATTGATTTCTCCATTACTTTAGAAAGAGTAGAAGTAATTGCAATGGGACGATAATTGGATGGGAGAGATTTGTCACCCTTTTTAGGAACTGGCTGGATATGAGCAAATTTCCAAGCAGAAGGAAAAACACCTTTGGAATAAGAAAGTGAAAAAAGGCGGCAAAGAATAGGAGTAAGTTCAGGAGCACAGGTTTTAAGAACAAGTGGAGAAATACCATCAGGACCTGGAGCTTTCTTAGCATCAAGATTCATCAAAATCCTTCTGATATCCTTTTGACGGAAGACCACAGGAGGCATTGAATGGAGCGTGTTGGGAATGGTGGGAGGTGTTTTACCAAGATCATTAATACATGAGCTGGAAGAAAAATGGGATGCTAGAAGGTCAGCTTTATCCTTGGCTGAAGTGGCAACAGAACCATCTGGTTTGGACAGAGGTGGGAGTAAAGATGGGCAAAAGTTGCGGCCAATAGCTTTGGCAAGAGACCAGAATGCTCGGCTACCATTAGGGCAAGAAGCAAGTTTTCTACTCTTAGCCTGTTCAAACTCTAGTTTGGACTGGTTAATAACTGCTTTACAACTATTGCGAGCTTTGGTGTAGGCAGAAAATGAAACTGAAGAATTAGAAACAAGCCAATTACGATATGCAACATTCTTCTCTTGGACAGCCTTAGCACATTTATTGGAAAACCAAGGTTTAGATAAAGGACGAGATTTTAAAGTGGAGTGTGGGATAAAGGATTCCATTCCTGCAAGAATAATTTCACTGACACGATCTGAGCAAACGTTGACATCAGAAGTTTTGAAACAGTAATCCGACCAAGGAAAAGAAGAAAAGAAGTCTCGCAGGTCATCCCATTTTGCATTCTTGTAATGCCAAACAACACGTGGTTGGGAATAGCCATGAGATAAAGGTTCCATTGGAGAAGAGACAATCACCAAGTTGTGATCTGAAGTGCCTAAAGGACCTCTCACTTCAACCGTGTACTTAGAAGGGTTGTTTGTGAGAAAAAGATCAAGCGTATTGGCTGTATGATTAGGATTGTCCGGTATTCTTGTAGGTAAATGAACAATCTGTGCTAGGTCATTAGTAATTGCAAAAGCCTCAGCATCTCGACCTGCAGGGTCGGTGTGACTAGAAAACGGAAGCCAGCTGGAGTTGTGAACATTAAAATCACCAAGGAAAATTACTTGACTGTTAGGAAAGTTGGACTGGAGAAAGTCAAGTTGCAAAGAGAGGAAGTCAAAGAGCTCCAAGTGATTAGTGGAGTTGGGAGAACGGTAGAGACAACAGATGAATTTGACACAATGAGGTAGAGAGATTTTAAGCCAGAGAAGATCAAAGAGAGGAGATTCCAAATTGCCAAGTCTCTGACAGGGAATATCAGAACAGACATATGCACAAGTACCACCTGTGAGGCGAAAGGAATCATACAGCGAATAATTTGGGCATCTGAGATGAGCAGTAGATGAATCAACCGATAACTGAGATTCTGTCAGAAAAAGTACATGGGGTTTGGCAGACTGCAAGTGGAAATGGACATCGTTGAGATTAGAATTGAGACCACGTATATTTGTGAAATGAATTAGGAAATCCTTGGGAGGTTTAGATCTTTTCGCAGATAAGCTTGCTCTATTAGTTTGACAATTCATGGTGTATTCAATAGTAAGGAAAAGTAGGTGGGACATGCTGTATGAAGTAATGAAATTTTTGGATATGGCGTACATGTGGTAAGAATATACCCAGACCCTTGACATAACGTGGCCTCGACAATGCTCCCCGCATACACACTACTCGGACTCCCTCCAGTCACTATCTGGCAGAGTAGAGGCAGCAAGATTATACACTAGCTGATCCGGAAGCTTCCTAGAGAGTTACCAATAGGTTCAGTCCGGTGTACTAACTAGCGGCCGGCCTGCGAACACCGTTTTAGAGCTGTACCCTCGAAATGTAAGGAATATTGGATCTCGCCACGACGTTCATCATAACCTCAAAAGTCATCAATCATACTGCATGATGGAAGAGATAGGGAAAGGTTGACCGGAACTTAGCTCTAGAGACTAAACATGGGTTCCACCATTTCAAGCCTCCAATAAGCAAAGTGGTGGTATTTCACCGGTTGATGAGAGTCATCTACCACCTAGTACTGCCTGGTAACATAGAGGGGCGGCGTTCCTCCATGTGGTGTGGGCGCCACACCTCGACCCCTGCTTACGTTGGTTCACACCTGGGTGGTCATCCACCATGTACTTGTGCATGGAGGTTATACCCAGGATTACTAACAGTCCCACCATCGTGAAGGTGCAAGCAGAGGATTTGGCTGTCACAGACCGTCCGGATTTCGCCGAAATTGGGTCCACTTGACTTGAGTGTCACCCGAATATCAGTTCCATCAGCGTTTTAGACTCCCAGATAGCAAGTATAGCTTGTCTGGCATATCTGAGAGAATGTCTGTGACAACCTCAAGGACCAAGTCTTGGTTTTTTATTAAGATTAATTCCCTGTCCAGACATCTTGTCTTTAATGGTTACTATGTAGTTGAACTTTGTATTTTTGTGATTGGTCACTTGTATAGTGAATGTTTTGTAAGATTCCTCTGGTTATCTGTGAAGGGAATCAAAAATGTTTACGAATTAATTTATTAAAGGATTTTATAATCATTATTATTAATTTTACTAGGAAAAAAAATTCAAATTGAGGAAAGTCATTTGCATAATAGATGTGCTGAAATTTGCCTCTAGCCAGCGTGTGGTTGATTGCTGGTACAAACCTCCATCTGTCGCTTTGGAAGTTGATAGTTTAAATAGATTCAAGGAAGAACTGGACAAAGTTTTGGAGAGAATGGATAGGTGAAATGGGAAGGGTTTTTTTTTTTTTACTTATTTCTTGGCTGATGCTATATATATAAAAAAAAAATTCTTTTTATACTCCGGGACGACCACATGGTCAGAGTATTTCATAAGGAACCACGAAATGTCGTTCTGAAGTTACACAGACTCTGTGAAGGCCAGCAATAGAGAGATTACAAGAAACAGTACCGCCGTCAGCGGCTTGAACCCGGGTCACTCAAAGCACGTGTACTTATGCAATCGCGCACTGACCACTCGGTTCTTTGCATCATAATGCCACTATTAATGCTAATGATAATGGATTTGTTAATCCGAAATAATATAGGCAAAAATCACTTTGCGGAAATGAGAAATAGATTGAATCTCACCACCGCTAAATGAGTATGTTGTATCGGTTCTCGTTTAAGAGCTGCTCTACAACAGAGAGGACTGCTCAACTTATCGAATTGTTGATGTTGTTGTTGTTGTAATAGGGTTTTAGGCACTTCAGCGACTGAGATGATATGGCGCCATACGAGGAGTGGGGAAGTTGAAATATTTTAGCCCTGTATAGATCACGATGGTTTTCGTGTAAGCCAATATTGCCAAGCTGTGACTCTTCTTGTGTGTTCACAGAAAATTTTAGGTTTGTAATTATATTCTTCTCCTTTCCAGAGGGCTTTGTAATAAAGTGTAGTGTTGAGGGTGAAGAGCCGAGCCACTAGATGTCTTCCCCCAACTGCACGAAATGTTGTTCTGAAGTTACACAGACTCTGTGAAGGTCAGCAAGTGTAAGTGTTATGTTTGAGTTAGCGTAGTGTAGTGTACGTTGAAGCATTGTTCCTCTGGCCGTTCAGCCCCGGGGCCACTAGTTAGAATCCCGTTACCCGTCCATTTCCCCATGGACAGGCAGTAGATGTGATTAACCGCTTTCAGGCCCTGACACAGGGAAGCCTGGACTGTCTACGACAATTCAAAAAAAAAAAAAAAAGAAAGAAAGAAAGAAAAGGTAGAGGGTAAGTACAAACCACAGAGTAGTTCTCTGTGGTACAGACTTCACACAAGAAGGGATGGGTATATTATTATGATTATTATTATTGTTGTTGCTTTTATATTATTTCTCCCTGATTGGGGAATTCCACTCAGTGACGGGTCTGCTACCAAGTACACAGGGTGGTTGTAATGTCTGGTGTTACTGTCAGTCGAGAAAATCTCTGACTATCCTACAGGTGTTCAGGACTGCGACTTTCTGGAGTTCCTTGTAGGTGTTCTCTGGGAGACCTATTGCTGCTAGGCTGTTATGTAGGGTCTTAGGCACCATACCGGTGGTTGACACGATGATCGGGATGGTCGATACTTCTTGCACATGCCACATCTCTTTGACCTCATGTCTCAGGTTCGTATACTTCCTAATTTTTTCCTCTTGGATTTTCTGGATATTGCTAGTGTTGGGCACCGCTATGTCAATCAGGTAGGTAGCCTTTTTCATCTTGTCCACAAGGGTTATGTCCGGTCTGTTGTGCGGGATGGTCTTATCCGTTATTATGGCGCAGTCCCAGTACAACTTGTGGGTTCGGGTCTCTAGTACTGCCTGGGTTCGTACTTGTAGTATAGTACACTTTCTTTGGTAAACTGGTATTTCCTTGCTAGCTCCTGATGTATTATCCTGGCTACCTGGTTGTGTCAATGAGTGTACTCAGTCTGGGTGATCACCTTGCACCCCGCGGTGATGTGTTGGATCGTTTCTGAGGCCAGGTGGCATCGTCAACATGTATCATCTGACATTCCGGGCTCCTTTGCGATGTATTTTCCATAGTTTCTGGTGTTGATTACCTGGTCTTGGATGTCCAGCATGAATCCCTCAGTCTCGGGGAAGAGCGTCCCACTTGTGAGCCATGCATTGGAAGCAATGTTATCGATGTGATCTTGGTGGAGGTCATTGTAGTGTCTGCCATGGAGTGTCTTCTTTGCCCATCTTTCTAACTTCGTTTCTTGTGCCGTCTGGGAGGGAGGGGTTCCTCGCTTAGGTTGAGTGGGGTATACCACTTATCTATCTTCCTTATGGTCTGGTGGAGTGGTGCTGTGTTGTTCTCGAAGTAATCCTTCAGGTTTACTATTGCTGTTTTCTGTTGCTCTATCAGGCCTCTTCCTTCCTCTTTCCGAGCTATTGTTGGTCTCTCCACTGTTGACTTCGAGTGGAGTTGACGACTCTTCGCTTATTATTATTATTATTATTATTATTGCTCTTTATATTATTTCTCCCTGATTGTGGGTTCCACCTCGTAACGGGCATTGCTACCAAGTACACTGGGTAGCAATGCCCAGTGTACTTGGTAGCAATGTTATTATATTGTAACACTACTGTTATTATATTGTAACACCAGTGTACTTGGTAGCACTATTATTATATCTCCTAAGAGATATAATAATAGTGTTATATAATAATAGTGATATAATAAATTGTTGTTATTATTATTATATCTCCTAAGAGATATAATAATAATAACAACAATAATAATAAAAATAATAATAATAAGAAGAACTCTTTATTATATACAGAAAGCACATTGCTGTATACAACGCCCGTCACGGCTACAAGCCAGGGGTTTACATAAAAGAAATCAGACAACATAATAAACACATAAAAAAAAAAAAAAGCATTATGACTCCTGAAAGGTTTGAACACTGGGATGACGGATTCAAGGCAGTGTTGAATAGGTCTCCGGGAGCAGGTTCTAATGTCCTCTGACGTGGTCCTGAGAAGGAAGTCGACCGAATAATTTCTGCCTATATTCCTTGTCGACTGCGAATTTGTAGAGGTCGCCGTCCAAGAACTGTATGTCTTGCAGCATTTGCACGGATAGGAACCGATCAGTTAGCTTTAACCGGTTTGGAATGGCCTGTAGGATTGGATTAGCCCTAAGGCTTGGGACCGGGATCCTCCAACCGTAATTATCCCAGAAATCTGGTACTGAAATAATGTCGACCATCATTTTGATGGCAAAGACGAGTCTTCTCTCGTGAATGATGGCAGGAAGACGTCTCACGTTGAGAGCTGCCGCCATCTGGGTGGTCCTTGGTGTAGAGGGAAGCCGAAATTTCCATATGGCCCACTTCAGTATCCAGAGTTCCCCCGCGAAAATCCGTCTAAGATGGGTCGTATCAGTTGAAGTGCAGACTTCGGCGCCATAGAGTATGACCGGATAAACACATGTCTTAATATATCTGCACCCAACAGCCTGGTCATGGACGTGCATTAGTTGTTGTTTAATCATCCACCGGAAGCGACAGAACTTTATTTGCAAGTGGTCTATTTGCAGTAGAAAGGAGAGCTTTTGATCAAAAATAACGCCCAGATCTGTATGTTGTTAGAAATCGCGCATCCTCTTAAAATGGGTTGTACTGTTGTTGGGCTCCGTTTGAGAGAGAAAGTCAACTGTTTTGACTTCTCAGGATTTATTTGAAGTCCGAAACCGGAGAGGAAGGCCTCAAGGTTCCGGATTTTCTTAAGGATTAAGGTATTGATGTATTCAGCAGTGTCTCCAGGGCTGACGGGAGTGAACAGTTTTATGCCATCGGCAAAGGTGGGGATATCAGTTTGGCCTGCCACAAATGGCACGAGAACAGCTGAGAACAAGATTCCGGACAGGACTCCGCCTTGTGGGACTCCAGCTGTAATAGTCCTGGTATAGCGCAGATTGCCATCGCGAACAATAATGGTCCTGTTCTCCAGCATTGTCTGAATAAACCAGCGTCTCCACCAATGAGGTAATACTCACGAAGTAGCCTTGCGAATGCGTGAACGGATACGGAATCAAATGCTGCCTGGACGTCGATATACGTAACGGTGATTTCCGGTGCTCAAATGCCTCGAGGATCTTGGTAGTGGTGGTGACTAGATTTGTAGCAGTGGATCTTGACTGGGTAGCATAGTGGATCTGCGGTAGCTGTTGTGGCATAATTTGGAAGGTTAATGTTCTTAGAAGAGATTTTTCAAAGAGCTTTAATAGGCATGATGCAGAGGAAATTGGACGGAAGTGACTGGGCTGAGAAGCAGAGCGTGTTTTCGGCAGCGGTCTTACTAGATAGACATGCCACATAAGAGGAAAAAATTTTTGATTAAGGATCTTGTTAAATAACGACAGGATAGGAATCAACAACAAATGTAATGAGGCATTTCAGCATAAACTGAGAAATTCTGTCGGCACCAGATGCGGCCGTAGATGTTAAGCTATTCATTGCGTCGATCAGCTGGTATTTGGTAAGGTGAACTGAATTTAAGGGGTCTGTCGAAATCGGATTGATTGGGAATTCCATTGGCGTAGTGGATTCTGGCTGAGCAGCGAACCTAGTTATATGGTCGAGCCAGCTGCTCATATTGAGTGAGTCAATGGCGTCCTCTGATTGGATTCTATGGAAGGGCTTCCCCTTATTTATGGTATCCTCTAGGTGAAGTTTTATCGCCTCCCTCTTGTTCCGAATAAAAAGCTCCCTAGCTCGGGAATAGGCAGTTCTGTCCAAGGGTGAGCCGGAGTTTTTCCACTTTTTGTGCAAATTCTGTTTAACGTGGAAACTTTCAGAGACTTTTGGATTCCACCAGGCCTTTGAATGCTCTGTGATGATAAGTTTCTTTGTTGCAGCATAGAGAGAAACAGTGGCTATCCATCTTGTCATCAGGTCAATCCCGAGTTCTGGATCACATTCCAAAAGGACATCCCATGGGATTGCTTGAGTCGCATAAACATTCTTTTCAGGATTAAGATATTTGGGCGCTGTAATTGTTTTGGTTGTGACTTTCCTTCTTGCAGAAGTGATGGTCATTTCTATTTGCACAGAGAGAATAATGGGGTTATGATCAGACTGTATGTTGTTTGTAGGGTTTTGATTAGCCACACAATTTGCTGACACGAACGCAAGGTCTAATGTGCTTTCGCCCCTCGTGGGTGGTGTGCTAACCAGTTTGAGACCTAATATTCCTAGACGCTGACTCAGTCTCCTCTTGAGGTTTCCCTAAGTATTCGGGAGATTGAAATCCCCACACACGACGTGTTTCAGTGATGAATGGAGATAGTTAAGCAGCCAATTGAGGAGTTCATCAACTACTTGTGCGTCTGGAACCGGTGGGATATATACTGCGACAATGTCGAGAGAATTGTTCTGGCTGTTATTGTTTTTAGGTTTTAGCGTAACTAGAACTGCCTCGAAAGAGTCAGACTAGCTCGATACTGAGTGGAGGATAGAAAATACCTGCTCATTGAAAAAAAATCGCAACTCCTCCCCCCCTCCGGTTTTCTCTAGACGTGCACACCATCTGATACCTTGCAGGCCAAGTAGAGGAAAGTGTTTCTTCATTGGAGTCAAGCTAGGTTTCTGTGAAGCAAACCACGTACATTGATCTGGACAGCAAGAGCTCCTCAACTTCATTCAGTTTATTCCTCATGGATCGCACATTTTGGAATAAGAGTTGGAATGAAGCTGTTCTCTTTACTGTGGCGAGGGATGCACGTGGTCTGATCCGTCTGTGATGCGTCGCTGGTCTTCGATATGTTGAAGCCATGACAGGGATCGCAAAATTCGGGGAGAGAGATGACAGATATTTTGGGTAATTTTCAATCTCATCATTTTCAATGACCGTTGGGAGCCCCTTTTCTGTGGGTATGTTAAGGGCGAAGCATGGATTTACCTTGTTTTTCCTACGGCTGTTCCCATGCGAAGCAGTTGGGTTGTTAGTGGAGAATAGAGATACATCGTATAGTCAGAGTCTGGACTGTTGTGGACAAATCTCAGGAGCGTTTATGGATATCACTTCTTTTCAACTTCGTGCTTCATAAAATGGCCTGATGATGGTGCCGAGGGACCATTTGGTGCACGTTCCAATCATTTCAAACTGACTTCTATCACAATAGATACGAAAAGAAGCATATTCTGTGCTTCGAGTGTTCAACCTCTGAATCTTTAATTCTAATTGTAGTTCCTCAATCAGTACATCTGTGACGAGTTGTACTGACGTGTCTGGGGCCAAACGTGAGACAAACAACCTGCTGGGGGGGGGGGGAGTCTGCGTGATGAACCATCCCGTTTGAAAGGCCGAAGCTTCGAGACTAGTGCGGCGCCCGTCCATGTGGTTTTCTTCCTGTTCAAACTGTTTCTACTGGCCGTCTTGCACTTGGTAGTCTGGTTATTTCCCGGTTCGGCACCCATCACCAAGTTGGTCGCAGGCCTGGCAGTGGTTCAGTCTTGTTTAGGACTAGCTGACGAGTGACTTCCTGGGTGCAGTTCAAGGGTGTTTAATGTGGCTTTTTTATTTATGTACTGATCGTGGCTAATTTCGTCGGGTGGCACATCACCACCTATTGGTTCCTTGGGCAGGCGCGTTTAGATATGATTTATTTCTCTCAGAAGAGTGTTCAATGAAATCTTGTTTCGCTCGCTATTACGTTCATAGAGAGTAATGGGCGGCGTGTTCACGACTGCGTGTTCTGGTCGGTTATCAGCTTTAACGCGAGAACTAGTCGTCGAGAAGGATGCACGGTCAACACAACCTTTTTCAAATTGAGAAGATACGGTATTCAGATTTCTGCAAGCTGGTTTTGAGGTCTGAGGACCCCACAGAGACGATTGATATGCGGATCTCTCCGATAGCATAATATTGCTCTTCAGGTCTATCATCTGGTTTTTCAAAAAACTCATTTCCTTTCTAATTTCCTCATTCTGTGCACGAAGTTCTTGGTTTATACTGAGTATAGCAGATAAACATTCAAAAATTTTTGGAAATTTCTCCTCTAAATTGTGCATAAATCTCCTAAGAGATACTCGGACACAGCCGTTGCCTAAGGGTTGTAGATACACATTCTAGTAAGAAACAGAATATAATACTACGTACAATTCAGTGCCTACCATTAATATCCGGACACCCCTCCATGGATGGGGAAACAGGTCCTCTGCATGCAACACATCACAGAACCTGCTATAAATATGTCCGCTGGGCCTCGAAAAGACAATTGCAAAAATGGGCATGCAAGATGACATTTTCAACAAAATTACCTCAACAGTTCAACAGAACTGATCACCTCAACAACTGATAGACTCCGATTAACATGGTGTAAGGAGCGCGAATCCTGGACTGTAGAACAGTGGAAAACAGTCCTATGGACAGACGAGTCGAGGTTCGCACTCTTCCAAGCCGTTTGGTCGTTTCTGGATGTGGCGAATGCCAGGGGAACAGTTCCTTCCTGATCGTATCCTCCCAACAATGAAGTTTGGTGGAGGCAATGTCATGGTATGGGGCTTCTTTCAGGGTTTGGCTTGGACCCATTAGTCGTTATCGACAAAAACATGAATGCTGTGCAATACCAGGACAATTATGCACTTCCAACATTATGGCAATATTTAGGGGAAGGCCCATACCTGTATCAGCAAGACAACGCACCATGCCATACTGCTCGGGTGGTAACAGAGTGGTTTGAGGACATGGATGTGGAAAAGTTGGATTGGTCAGCCCAGAGTTTTGATCTGAACCCTATCGAACATTTTTGGGATGTATTGGATCGTCGGGTACTTGCACGTCGAGATCGCCCAAAGAACAAGGCCGAACTGGTGGCTGCGTTAAAGGCCGAGTGGAAGAACATTCACCTGACATTTATAAAAAGCTGGTTGAGAGTATGCCGCGAAGATTGAAGGCCGCCATAAAAGCAAAAGGTTTCAGCACAAAATATTAAATGACACAATAAAAGCTTTTTTTTTTTTGGCTAAAGGCAGGTGTCCGGATATTAATGTTAGGGCAGTGTATATGTAATACTTTATAGACCAATTAGCTTGTTATCCCATATCTATAAGTTGTTCACAAGGGTCATTACTAACAGATTAGAAAGAATAGTTGATGAGAATCAACCGAAAGAGCAAGCTGGCTTTAGGACAGGATTCTCAACTATGGATCACCTTCACGTAATATCACAGCTAATGGAGAAAGCAAATGAATATAAAACACCATTATGCCTGGCATTTGTGGATTATGAAAAGGCGTTTGACTCCATACAGCATAAGGCAATGTTTCGGGCACTGGAAAGACAAGGCATAGATACTCCATATATTATGATTTTGAAGAAAATATATGAGAGTGCTACATCCTTTATTAGACTAGACAAAGACAGTAGCAAATTTAAAATCGAGAAAGGAGTTCGACAAGGAGACACAATATCTCCGAAGCTGTTTACTGCTGCCCTTGAGGAAGCTTTCAGAAGATTAGACTGGTCGCAGAAAGGAGTCAATGTGAACGGAGAGTACCTAAACCATTTACGATTTGCAGATGACATTGTGGTCATAAGCCACGATCCCAAAGAATTAGAGGAAAATCTTAATCAGTTATGCACAGTTAGTAAGGATTTTGGACTAAAGATGAATATGGCTAAAACAAAAGTAATGATGAACAAGCATGCCACGGAAAGGGAAATAATGATTGAAGGAGCAGTAATTGAAAAGGTGGAGTCATATACTTATCTGGGACAAGTTATTAGCTGTAATAATGATAAATGGCTGGAAGTCAAGAGAAGAATAAATTTTGGATGGACAGCATTCAGGAAATATAGTCACATACTGAAGAGCAATATCCCAATTTGTCTGAAACGTAAAGTAATGAATCAATGTATACTCCCCACCATGACTTATGGAAGTGAAACTTGGGCACTCACCAAAAGAATGGAAGAGAAGCTAAGAACTACACAGCGAAGAATGGAACGAATTATATTGGGAATCAGACTGTTAGATAAGAAGAGAAACACGTGGATTAGGCAGCAAACTCAAGTAAAGGACATTCTTATCAAAACTAAAGAACTAAAATGGTCTTGGGCAGGACACATAGCTCGAAGACATGATGACAGATGGACTAAGAAAATAACAGAATGGTACCCAAGAGGAGCTAGAAGAAAACCTGGAAGACAAAGGCGGAGATGGATAGATGAAATTCATGAGTTTTTCAGTAGTAAATGGATGGCCAGTGCT
This sequence comes from Mastigoproctus giganteus, assembly GCF_048544385.1. Taxonomy (NCBI): domain Eukaryota; kingdom Metazoa; phylum Arthropoda; class Arachnida; order Uropygi; family Thelyphonidae; genus Mastigoproctus; species Mastigoproctus giganteus. The sequence continues at coordinate 201,246,242 of NC_143584.1, read as the reverse complement.
CAAAACAGAAGGAACTGGAAAGTTGCTGGAGAGGCCTTCATCCTGCAGTGGATTGAAAATGGCTGATGATGATGATGATATGTAATAATTATTATCTGAATTATATAATACGTGTGTTACTTGTAATCTGCTTAAGACTAACAATACGCAATTAATATAAACTAGTAAACTTAATAGTGGTACATTTAGAACATAACCTCTGATTTGACACAAAGTATTGGGGGATTCACCATATTTACCAAGCTCGAATATTTACGACAGAACAGCATACTAAATGTAACTTCAGGTACGAAAATAATACAACATAATACAGAATAAAGACTTGCAAGTACATTTTTAGTTTCTAGCAGTCAGTATCTTCTGTGGGAGCAGAGAGGGGAAGGTAAGACATATCCAGGAGAATGTTTCTAGGAAAGGTCGGGAATCCTGATGCCCGCCAGCTCCTTTCTGGAAGTCCAGCGTGCTGTACTGTATATGCTTTCTTATATCTGTATCTTTTGGTAGGAGTTATCGAGAACTTCTTTTCTGTATGATTTGCTTGCACAAGATTTTTCAGGGTTGATATTTAGGTTATTAAATATCTTTATAGTGTTTGCGGAAAAGAATTCTGGGGCTTTCGGTGCATCCAGCCGATCCGTTAAGAGCAAGTGTCCTGATATTCCTTGTGGTGATCATTTGTCTCCAGGGTGTAATCTCTAGATTGGAGTATAATGTAGCTTTTGAGATGGTAAAAGGCTTAGCTGTAATTCTGTTTATCCATCTCAAGAACCAGTATTCCAGTTCAAGGAAAGCCTCGATGCTACTTTTTGGGGTTCATGACCAGATTTGTGACGAGTATAGGAGAATGGGAATAACACATCTGTTGATATACTACTTCATTAAACTGGAGTCTCTAATGTCGATGAGCTCCTGCCTTGTTATCCAGAGCGTTGCATACGTTTTCCTACGAATGAATGTGAAGTGCGGAAGGAAGTTCAGCCCTTCGTCCCATTTGAGTCCGACGTCAAGATGTGACTGTACCTTTTGGACAAGGATGTCGCTCACATATATTGCTATTTTATTTGGATTTATTTTATTTGTGAAGGTCATTTGTGCAGTCTTGTTTTCATTTAATTGTAATCCGATACAATCTAGGCATTTTTGGAATCTCTTATTTTTGTGTTAGCCGTTTGGTTGCAGTAGTCAGCTGAGTTCTGATCTTCTGAGGCAATAAAAAAATTTTATATCATCTGCGATGAAGTGCTTCCTGTTTTGAGCTAAGAAGGGATATAGCATTATGGCAAAAAGTGTGTAAAGTGTAAAGTATTTAGGGTCTAACGGCACCAGGGGTTTTCCCCATCTCTGCATTGTATGTATTGTTTGTGAAACTGTACTGTACGCTGTGGAGGCCAGAGATATAAAAAGTATATGGGTATTGTTCGGTTGTGTAATGTCGTGGTGCTGTGGGGGTGGGGATTTAAGAAAGCTTTTTTATTACATATATTTTATATTTTGTATATCTTTTTCTATATATATTTTTATCTATCCCCTTGTGATTAGTTCCCCTTTACAATAAGTCCCCACTTGCGCATCTGACTATTAACTTCACAGAAAATTCTAGGTTCAAGGGGAAAAGCTCTTAGGTGTATTTAATTCCCTTCGGATAGGCTTGTGCTCAGAACAACAAAAAACACACAATGTTGCATATAAAATTCAGTTTATTATACATATTTACATGAGTGTATTAAAACCAAAATAATTAACTCATACATAAGACAACATGATTTAGTCTCACCTACATGTATATATATATCATAACCACACATCAGTTAAAATCATTACTAGCTGATATCAATCCCTTCCTTTCTAGGTATATTTAATCCTGCATCATTTAAATACCATTAGTAAGAAATATCAATTCCATTCTATCCCTTTCTACATATGTTTAATACTGCATCATCTAAATACATTAATAAGAAACATCAATACCACCCTATTCCTTCCCACATATATTTAATACCGCGTCAATTAAATACCATTAACAAGAAATATCAATTCCATTCTATTCCTTTCTACATATGTTTAATCCTAGTATATTAAAACCAAAATAACAAATATCGATCCTTTACTATTCCCTTCCAAAATATCATATATATATATATAATAAATTTCCCCTTTTGTTAGTCTTTCCTTCCTGATTCTTCTCTAAACTATCTTTACAATTAGGTATTTCTAGTACATATCTCACAGTATTTTTTTTTTTAAAAAGTCCTGCTAATCAAATTTCATTGTTCCTACAGTTCTTTGTGTGTGTGAAGGTACTACTACAATCTAGCCACTTACTTGTAGAACTCTGCGGGGCGTCACCTTTCGTCTTTCTGGTTAGGTACTGCTTATCTTCACTGTCTGGGGCGGCGTCTTACTATCTTCGAAGAATTTGGCACGGGTAGTAGGGCTGCCAGGTAGATTTCGGCTTCATTTATTCAGCCCGCTTGATGCACTTCTTCTGTTCCAGAATGGCTACTCTCATGTCGGTCGGTGTTCCGATTCCATCCGGTTCAGCACTTTGCCTTCCAAGATTTCAGGAATCTTGATCTTTAAAGGCAGATTTGATTTACCTTTTTCTTGTGAGAGACTCGTTTTGTCTTTCACTCTTTCACTATTTCTTCCCAACTCCTAGACTTTCCAAAGAGCTAACATTGACTATGTTCCACTTTCTCCTCGTCCACTTACTTGTCACAGGCACTTGCTATCGACATTTCCTTTCCCCTTCATTTTTTCTTACTACTCAATTTCAAGTACACCACACTACGCTACAGTACTACACTGTCCTATACTTTTGTACACTTCTTTACACATCTGGACTGCCCGACTTACTTTCTTAAAATCATCCCTCTCCCTCTCTACCCACTCCTTCACTCAAGGAAAAACTCTCCTTCTCAACTTTGTGTCTTCGACTAACTCATCTTCAGAAACACCGACTAAAACCTCAACTCCTCAATTCCATGCTGTCTGTTAAACCATTTTTACCCACACCGACAAAAATCTCAACTTTGTGACCCTTTCCCATCCTTTCACTGCCTTTTTCCTTCATCTTACTTTCGATTTCGCCACGCCTATTCTCAGTGACTCCTTCCAATCCTATATCTACTTTCGGATTTTTTTTCATTCTATTTGTTGGAAAACTCTTATTCCGCCTGCCCAGTAGCACGTGATCAATATTCCCCTTTTTACAACTTGCTGGATCTGCTGCCATCCGGTGTGCCCTTTGATGTTTGCCGAACATCCAGAAAACAACTCTTCTCCACTCATATAACGGCTTGTCTCCATAGCGTTCCAAAACCACAAAAAATTACATTAGTGACCACAGCATCTATCTTTGGAAACTTGTGTGCTCTTTAAGAACTCACTTCCTGTTTACGACCTACTAGGTTCGAGCCCAAATAAAGCTTAATTTGTCTGTTGTTGTTGGACCCATGCCGCTTTACAGTAGTTTTTCCCCGCTTATAACGGAAGTTGATGGCTAATGGCTCTGCTTTTATTACTTACTACTCATTAAATTTATATTCCATGCTGAAAAATTGTTATTATTGAACTCAGACGATATTACTTTCTTATTCACTAGCAGCAAGAATTCCTATTTCTTAATTAATAAAAACAAACTAACTTTCAAAGTCTTTATTTAAAAAAATTTATTTTTGTAAGATTTCAAATCTTACAGTGCGTTGTATCTTCTGAAGATTTAGCCGTTGGGCCCCTAACGGGACCCACCGTTGCCCACACTTGCCACGAGGAGGCAGGTCAGATACCCAGTAGATTACATTTCGCACTCTGGTAGGCCCTGCCACCTAGTTTCGGAAGATTTCAGTGGCAAGGACCTATTTAAAAAAAAAATGATGGGATAACTTTGATTAGGCCAAAATGGTTTAATGAGAGTTAGAGTGCGGGGAAACTGAAGACTGGGGGAGATAGACAGAAATATGGAGACTATAGAGAAGGCGATCCCAGACAGATCAGTGGGGACATGCCCCGCCAGGGGCACGCTCCACCAGAGGAATAAGGGGTCGGTCGAGAGGAGAGGAGACAGAGGCTCGTCCTCTGCCCTCCCACCCAGGAGAAGGAATAAAGATACCAAGCAAGTGAGTCGGTACGGCTCGCCAGATTGGCACTGGCAGCAAAGCTGCAGATGTCATAGTCAAATCAAGTAGGTGAAGTCCGGTTGCAGTTCCTGGCACTGTGCGGTCCCATCCAAGAGTTGTCAGGTTGGTTTTTGGTCATACCTGGGAACGTTGTTCCATCAACGGAGTCCATTCTTGTGGCATTGCTAAGTTGTCTAGGCCGTTATGCTGTCCCTACATTGGGCAGTGTAACGTTTGGAGTCGGAGTAGTCCAGTGTTGAGTCCTATTTGGTCAATCAAGAGCGGGCGTAAACCGGGGGATCGTTTTCGGGAGGTACGAGTTTGCCACTATGAGGGCTTTTCTTCGCGCAAACTTCGTAAAGGTTTTATATTCATCCACCGTATTCAGTAGGTGCGATTCCATGTTTCGTGGCAGGTTTGTTATTTTTGTGATGAGAATGCATCTGATGTCTTTGTAGAGTTCGCAGTCAAACATCAGATGATGCCAAAAAGGTGTTTTTGACGGAATTTATCTGGTCCAGTTATTGCTTTATTTGGGAGGCTGTTGATTGCTCTTTTTAAGTTGTCTCTGCTAATATTGATTTCCTTCAATTCTTCAATGTTAATCACGATCTGATTAGGGTTGGTAGTTTCCTTAATATTCTTGATTACATCTTGTATCCTGTTGATGTGTGCTTCGCTATCAATTTGATTTTCCTTGAGGTGTTTTCTGAACGTGGCTTCAGTCCATTCCTTAAAGGTCTTCTCAATCATTTTAAGCATGAAGCTTTTTTTGTTGACGATTCTTTTCTTTTGTCTTTTTTAAATTTTTCTGTAACCAATTCAAGATGTGCCATTTCTTGACCTTCATGAAACCTGCGCTTTCAACATATTTTTTGTTTAATTTACAAAATTACTTTTAATTGTGGCTGAACCAAGGATTTGCACTGTCTGACACTTTCATTTCCTTAGATGCTCCATCATGAGCTGTATGTAAGAGTGATTGCCAGAGTACTGTTAAGGCTTCATCAGTACTCAAAAGGTGTAGATTTTGACAGTTATATTCGATCATGTGTTTTAGAATGACGTCCTTTTTAATATATTTTGTTGAGAAGATTAAGATTATCCTTGTTTCACTTTTCGGATGAGTACCAGTTTGTCGATGTCTCGGAGTCTTCCTAAGGAGGCTTCAAAAGTGACTGGTTGGTGGGCTGACGCGAATTTCATATTGTTCTCCTTCAGCTTTATATCTGGAGTGTCATTAACGGGATTCGAACACAGGTCTTTTCCACCAGGTGTGGGGGGGACAGTGATTTTATCAACAAGGACGTGTGCGGATATATATTTTGCGGATAGGGGATATGTAATGATATTTTCAATATTTTCAAAAATGTTTTACGTTCAGTGGGGGCACACGCAGAAGGAAGGGGGGAAATGCCAAGCTTTCCTCCCCCAAAGGGACTCGATCAAAATGAAAAAAAGAAAGCAAAAACTCAATCATTTTCTCTAGGTCAAGCTGGCTGTGATAAAGTTATCAGACGGGGTTGTCAAATGCATATTGGAAACGCGAAAACAACTTGGCATATGCAATTTTACTCCATAAATAGTTTTCAAGGTCACGTGTCACGTTTTCAATAGTCACGTGTATGTGAACTTTAGAATCGGAACTCACGTTTAGAACCTTCATAGAAAGCTTGCCAGACAGTTATTGCTTAATTTTTATAAATGATTTGTGTCTATATTCTACGTATTTGAGCTCGTTTATAACGAATTCGCTTAGAGCGAATTTCCGAGTATAACAAATAAGTTTTAGTTCCCGTTGGTTAAAACTTGCATTAAAGGTGTTACCGAAAGGGCTAGGAAACGACCCTGGTCGTTCTTATAATATTAGAACTTTTTGCTCCATCAGATAATGACATGCACTAGGACCAGAAGGTGCAGGCTTAGGTGTGTGGTACTCTTAGCGAGGCGGGAACGGTGGCTCTAGTTTACGTGGACACATTTAAATTTTCCGAGTGTAAGAGGAGAATTTTTGAGCCCAGATATTGAATTATGAATTATTTCTACTAGAGAATACAAGAAAAGTCTGGTGATATTAATGACTGTAGTCTTTGAAGCTACAACCCCAGCTGTTTTTCAGCAGGAGTTGTAGCAAATGTCAATTTCACCTAATAATCTTATAAATTATTTGTTTTGAGACCAGTGTATTCGTTCCCTAACGTCTACCAATGGCTGTGTAAACTGTTACGCGGTTACATAACCAGTCTCAAAAATTTTTAATCAACTCCCACATGGTGCATTCACTTGGTAACTCGTGTACCTCGAAATAGTGTTTATATTCTTGTCTAACTTCAGCAAAAGGAATTGAGTTTGAAATGTTGTCCACAATAAAAAAGTAAAGGGTCCAAAGTTGAACCTTGGGATACTCCAAATTTAAGAATGAACAACGAAAACTGAATGCGATTGATTAAGACTGTTGTAAGACTAACTGCATGGCTTAATCAAAAAGTGACTTAACATGGGCACAAGCTGTACTTAAGTTGTTCCTCCGATCTGGTAGAGCTTTAGGCACAGAAGCGACTTAGACCATGTTGAACCATATATAATATGTCTGTAAATTGCGTCTGTTCTGTGGCCGATTTGCTGTTTGCTGTACGAAAAACCCCAGTTTTGGAGAGAAAAAGCATGATACCCTCACCTGAGACCGACTAACTCAATCACTTTGTGAAAAACGCCCATAAAAATTCCTCCCGTCATCTACGGGATTCGAACTCAGGTCTTTTCCATCAGGTGTGAGGAGGACGGCGATCCTGCCTACTGCGCTACTCACGAGGGTTGCTCTTCCAGTGAATGAATGCGTCATCAGGTGGGGGTCAAACAATCACCCCTAGAAAATCATGGTTCCTATCATCTCCGATACGAATATAGTATTTACAAACGTTCCTATTTTAAATTTATCCATTTCCTTCCCTATAATAATTCCTAGAAATTTTATTGTAATAAAATAATCTTTTTATTACATTAAAATTAGCTATGAATGTAATATTTCCATGGTTGAGTGAATTTTTTCATTTACCACCCTTTGTTCAGGACCCGGGCTGAATCCTGTTTATTTGATAAACGCGTTTTCAAGTAGGACTGGAGTTGTGTTTTGGAGCTAACAATCCAGATACAACCTGCAAATAATTGTTTTAATCAATTTACAAAAACAGAAAAATTCCAGTTACAATGCGTGAAGATGATGATAAAAATAATAATATATGGAATGTATTAAGTCCCTTTCATAAAAATAAGTAGTAGGGTCTTTTTGTTGTAATTGGTTTTTTTGGTTTTTAGGAGCATCCGTGATTAAGGCCACATTACTCCGTATATATTGTCTGTAAATTGCCCATGTTCTGAGGCTGATTTTCTGTTTTCTGGATGAAAAACCCGAGTTTCCGGGAGAAAAAAACATGTTACCCTCGCATGAGACCAACTAACTTAGCCGTTGTGAAAAAGGCCCATAAAAATTCCTTTCATCATCGACGGGACTCAGGCCTTTTCCACCCAGTGTGGGAAGGACGGCTATTCTACCAGTTGTGCTACCCACGAGGGGTCGAAGTAGAGATTAAAAAGTAAAGGGCCCTAGGAGAGATTCGCTTTTATAAAAATACCCAAACCAATATTGCTTATACTTTCCTTCTGAAAGAAGAACCCTTGCTAACTTCGCTTTTTCCACTAAATTGCTATTAATAATCTCATCTGTTCTAATTTCCTTTCCCTTATAAAGTTTCGTGTCCCACGTAAAAAAAGGGACTAAGATGACCATAGCCCATTTGAAAAAACAAATAAAAATTTGTCTTTTAGCCCCTTTTTTAAATTATTAAATTTAATTGTTTTTAGAATTAGATCCTTTCATCGATTATAAACATTTATATTTTTTATATTGAGCGCTAATTGAGTGTGTTTGAAACCACTCATAAGATCTTCTCTGGTTTAAATTATATTGTCAGGGTAATTTAAACCAGAATCAGAGAGATAGTCACAGAGATAGAGATAGAGAGATATGCAATATGAGTTGAATCCTCTCTGCATTCGGACAGCGATCGCCATTTTAATTATACAATTACTCAGTCAGAGTGGATCAGTTATTAATAGAGGATGATTTATATATTCTAGTGGTCGTTTAAATTGCAGTTAGAAAAACAAATGAGAATTCTTCTTCTGTAGTCAGTAGCACATGACCTTGGTTTTCCCCGATATGTGAATCAGGAAACAATTTCGTAAGGTTAGTGACTAAGCTACTGCACTGGGGAGTATTGGATGAGCAAGCTGGTAGAGGTGTTATTTCAAAGAGTCGAATTTGAAGTCATATAAAAATATAATACACTCACTGACCAAAAAATTTGAAACCAATTGCAATTGGCGTCAACAAATAATTAAACGTACGGTATGCAAATGTGAGTTGCCACGTGGTATGATCACAAGTTATTTGTTATCATATAAATACTGTACGCTTTTCTGGGTCTCCTTGGTCAATCCAAATGATGAAGACACGTGATTTTTACGATTTTCAGAAAGGTGTTATTATTGGAACACTACCCCTCAGCACGTTGTGAAAACGAACCATAAAAATTCCTTGTGTCATTGATGGGATTTGAACTCAGGTCTTTTCCACCCGGTGTAGGGATTATTATTCACTCACTTTTGAAAAGATTGTTTATTGAAACTTAACTTGCAAATTGGATGGATGCCAATCTACTCCTAAGAGTTTGCGAAATCTGGCGACCGAAAAGGCAACCATCGAAGGTTGAATTCACTCTCACGTTTCTGGAACCAAGTCTGTTGAATTCTGGTCTCGTTACATGGCGCATTATCCCGTTAGTAGATTTTTTTTCATTCATTTATTAATTACACACAATATAGTCTCAACATTATGTACATAAAAGTATATACATGATTTATATACAAGATATATTTACATATAATTATATGCTCTGACAAACATTAAACTCTCGTGTGTGTGTGCAAGTGTGTTCTTATTCAGGGTAGCTCCCAGGCATAAGCCCAAATCTACCTTGAGAACTTGGGAATATATAGTCTTTACAAAGCAGTCCTTAAAAAGAATGTTAAATTACCTGAGTCTGATTTTACTGTAGCGCAATTCGCACTTGAAATCCCGCACCCACTGGAAGTAGTGCAATACCAGTGAGTGCCAGCAATCCAGCTCCCCGGGTTGCCCATACCAGGGAGCCAGCAGGAAAAAAAAAAAAAAAAAAAAAACACGTATAATAAAACACAATAATATTCAATAGTCTGGATGGCACAACTATAAACTTCAAAAATCACAGTTCAACTGAATATTTCCTCAGCTGCTGTTTCACATGCACTGGAACCTCCAAAACCAATAACGATACTATCCAGCAATCTCCAACTGTACGCCATGGATAACAGAACCTTTAGACCACCAGACCCGACGCAATGAATCTGATCCAGCACGGCAGAATCCAGAATGGAGTATTCATGATCGCAGCACAAAAGACAACCAACCAGAGCACCTGGCCCAACACCATGAATCAGGTCCAGCACCCCAGCCGCCAGCCAGATGTAGAAACAAATAGTGAAACTCCATGAAGACAATTAAGACACTAGGTTTGCCTCTGAAGAAAGGCTCTGAGAACAGTTCTTCTTGCAAAAACAGCAGCTGAAAACTCCCGTTAGTAGAGGAACTCTTTCGCAGATCGATACATTGCGGCCATGAAGGACATGTGTTATTGTTAGGGCGGCTTCTAGAACGTCAGTTCAAATCCGCCTCGTATTACTGTAGGTTTTAAAAGACTCTGTAAACTAGACCAGACTTGGAGTAGTATCATGTTTGTGTATTTTATGTACGTTATGTTGTTGTAATGTGCACTTGGCTACCTAGAAGCAGCAATCACTGGGAAGGCTGCTTCCAGATATTTGCCCGCACCACGGGAAAGTGGGCCAGTTCCAATAGATGGGATGCCTTAGGTCTCAGTTTATGAGACAAAATGAAAATAATATATATATATATATATATATATATATATATATATATATATATATATATATATATATTAATAGTTATATTAGTGATAAAAGGAAAGCAAGAAATAAAGCAAAGCAAGAAAGTTAAAAGACAATAACTAATATTTATGGGTTAATGCAGTTGCAAGCAATCATGCAATACACCCACAATGTCTACAGAATATCAATAGAAAAAGTAAATCAATCCAATAATAAGAATACCATCAAGGACTTAAGCAAACGCAAAAAAAAAAAAAAAAAAAAAAAAAATTATTATTATTATTATCGCTTTTTACCGACAATCTAGATGACTTCAACTGGGGCCAACCACCCAGAATGAAGGCAAAAAACGACAAGAAGTTCTCTGTTTCTGTGATGATCAATATATGCTAAGTAATTTAAATCTAAACCAAATATAAACAGTATAGGCCGAACATAAATCGAATATAAATAAATCGAATGAAGATAAATAATTAAGAAAAATTTTGAAATATTAGAATCAAAGGTAAGAAATATAAGTAAAATATAAATGTAAGCATATATTAATCATCGTTGACCCGACAGAGAACGTAATTTAAGGATTAAAACAAGATTAAATATATAATACATACTACATTTGACCGTATCTAGGACATAATGTAATAGTCGTCAAAATAATATGTGGTGCCCCCTATGTGATGGATACGGTAAAAATAAATAATTAAATTAAATTAACGCAAAGAGAAACATGCAGATAGTAAGAAGAAAAACTAAAGGAGTAGGAAAAATAGAACCTGAACTCCACAAAGGCGAAAAATAGTGGTATAGATAAGAAATAGTTTCTCCTACGTCCTCGGATTGCCCTAATAATTTCGGAGAAATAAAAATAAAGAGTGTAGGACAGCTTAAAGGCATTACGAGATATAAGTTGTGGCTCGGGTATGCCCGGGTATATATATATATATATATATATATATATATATATATATTAATTTAAAAAATAATAATAATATAAAATAATAAATAATAAAAAAAACACTGGGGCCCACTCCAGAATTAAAAATAAATAAATAGATAATTTAAAAAATAATAATAAATAAATAACAAACTCGTCAACAGTAACTACAAAGACCACGTTAATCACAGTTAATTATCCAAAGTTAAACCAGTTCTTAACTGTGGAAACATATTTCTTTTTATATCAAATGCAGCTTTAGCAAAGGTTTGTAACAGCTGAAGTTTATCTCTTTCCATCAAGAGATGAAACGCTTGTCCAGGAATTACATTCACCGGGAGATCACTAATTATTGATCGCGCACTATCATAAATAATACATTCACACAAAATGTGAAACCAATTTTCCTTGGCTCCACAAAAGCACAATTCGGTATTTGTTAATCCTAGAGCAAATAGTTTCTCAATGAGCCATGGCCTGTTATTATACACTGAGTGGTCACTGAATAATGACCACCAGAATGAAAACTGAATGCGACCCGTTGACCACGTGAGATACGAAAGTGCGGAGTTAGTCGACCTACGTTACATAGATAAGGTGTAAGTGTTCGGTAGGTAGTAAATTCCGAGATGATGGGTAAAAGGAAGGATTTATCGGACTTTGATAAAGGACAGATTGTGGGTGCTCGGCGAGCTGGTGCCTCGATTTCCCAAACTACTGAACTGGTGGGGTGTTCGAGAGCCCCCCCCCGTAGTTAAAATGTACCAGGACCGGCGTAAAAATGTCCAGAGAATGACCCGACGGCAAAACTAAAAAGGTCAGTGAAAGGTTGATGTTAGAGGTGAGCGTCGATTCCGACGACACGGACCCGACGCACACGGACTAGGCGAACAGGCGAAGCACTGTTGAAGAATTGACTACCCAATACAACATGGGCCAACCCGGAAGAGTATTTGGCATGATCATGCGTCGCACACTCGCACGTATGGGCTATACCATCAGACTACCCCTACGGCATCCTCTCCTAAACAAGGTATATCGGCGTAAAAGACTCGCCTGGTGCAAAGAGCATGCAAGTTGGAAGTTAGAAGACTGGAAGAAGGTGTACTGGTCGGATGAGTCACGTTATTTACTCCACACCATGGATGGTCGTGTACGGATTTGGGCGTCAACAACATGAGGCTCTTCATCCACCATGTATGGTATCAAAAGTGTGACATGTTTCACTGGCAGTAACTTGGACCCCTGGTGCAGGCGGAACAACGTATCAGTGGTTTCCGCTGTCGTCAACTGCTTACTGACTGTGTACATCCCGCTGTGTTACACTTTTTCCTGAATGGAAAAGGTGTCTTCCAAGATGACAATGCGCCGAGCCATCGGACACTTGTTGTGCAGGATTGGTTTGAGGAACACAATTCTGACTTCCAGCATATGGACTGGCCTCCGAACTCCGCCGATATCAATCCCATAGAGCACTTGTGGGACACTATGGAAAGGCACATAAGGCGTCTGGATACACCAATCACCTCCATATCTGCATTACTGACCACATTACAAACAGCTTGGTTGGCCATATCTCCCGAACGCTTCCGACATCTTGTTGAATCAATGCCACGTCGGATAGCTGGTGTACTGTGCAAAAGGAGGACCTAAGTAGTATTAGGTAGGTGGTCTTAATTCAGTGGTCACTCAGTGTATATAGCCACTCCAACCCAAGCGTAAACCATTCAGCTACCCTTTATCTAGGAGAAACGTCACCACAGGAAGAAATAACTTCGTCACCCTTCCAGCAGTTCCAGTGTCCCATCTGGTTTGCCATAGGTTAGTTATCTCCTTTCGCAGATCGATACATTGCAGCCAGGAAGGGATGAGCCCAGTCGGAAACAATTGGACAGTGGAGGATTGGAAAAACGTCTGATCTAACATGTCCCTGATCTTGCTACCTCACGTTAATCGGAGGAACGGAATATTGGGAAAACTGAAAGTCCATTGACCCATCCTACCAAGTGCCAACAATGAAGCTGGTGGTATAATGGTGTGGGGTGTGTTTCATGGTACCCGATCACGGGGCCCGATGTGGATGCGGTCCCCATGATACCCGAGACATAGTAGCGCGTGAAAACCTCAGCAAGGTTGCAGTTCCCGATATGCGCATACTAGCGCCAACTACCATGTTACATTCAAAATCATTTAAATCTTTCATCTTTTCCATTCTCGTACTCAGTGAAGAATATAGACATCTAGCATGAGTTTGTTTGCATATTTCAATAATGACTTTCTTAACCCATGAGATAACACGCCACTGTGCATTATATCATATAATGTACTTCTATTCTAAAATTTATTATCTTCAATTAATTTGAAAACTATTGCACTTTTGCCATTTTACACCTTAACTTTTGTCCACCAGAATATATTAGAAAGCAGACGGCTTTTCAGACAATGCGTTGTTTATCCGATTCAGATTTGTTTTCTTTGTGCAAAACTAAGCTCGTCAATAAAGCTTTACGTCCAACAACATGTTTGGAATGAAACGGCCAAGTAAAGCAAATACATTAAGTCTTAAAGGAAAGGAATAGAGGAATCATTCGTACTGTAGTTTCAACTGAAAATGTACCTGAAAGTTTGTTTACAAAAGGTGGAATCTGGAAATCTATTTGTCTGGACTGGGCAACATTATTGCAAAGTTTGAAGCTACAAAATCACTGTTCGAACAAAATGTGATCTAAAAAAGATTGCCGAAGCTATTACTGAGGAAACAGAGGTAGGAATATGGGAAAAACAATCGATATTGCCATATTTAAAAAAAAAAACGTCACAGAGCACGTCATCCATACCGTATTACTCATAGTATCATGCAATAATTGCATTTGAACTTTACTAAACACATAAAAAAAACCCACCAGAACTCATAACTTGTGCTACCATCTGTTGGAAAGTTTTTAAACGAATAAACTAATTTCTTTTTCTTTCTTTCTTTTTTTTTATTGTTTAATTTCTTACTATTTTGTTTTACTTATTACCGATTTCTATTTTTGAGTTCTTGATGTCAGCCTATACTATTTTGAGTGATGTCTGGGATTTTTAAAAGATGGCGCTGCAATTCGCGCTGTCAAAGATAATTTGGTATCTAATTATGTTCAATTGTAACACTAGAATTTGTTTTTTTGGAAGCTGGTGTGTCAAATTTTCAGCGAAAAGAAAATGCCAAATTATTTAGATACAGTATTGATAGATAATTTGTCAAATATGAATAGAAATAAAAAAAAAAGAAAATATATAGAGAAATATAAAAAATATAAAATTTTTAATTAATTTGGAAAATAAAGAACTTTTTTTTTTCTTGTTATGAAATTCAATCAATAATTTTTCTAGAAATTGTTTTTAAAGTGTATGTATGCTGAAGTTCAGAAAATACACTATTGTCAAAAGTTAACGTATTGTTAAATTTTCAAATTACATTATTCAACTGCACTTGAGTATACTGCTCATAGATGTCTGTGTACACTACCCTCCAAAAAATATCCTGACATCTATTTTCATAGTCCATTGGACCTTACAGTATAAAAGTGACTTGGAGTGGTATATAAGTTAGTTTGTTTCGTCATGGCAGGTAGACTTCGAGAGGGGTGTTATTGTCGGATGTCACATTGTTGATTCGTCAATTCATTTGATTGGTGACAGCTAACACCATCCAAAGTAGAGCGTCGGTGATGTTATCATGAAACGGAACCATGATTGTACCACTACCGCACATCAACGCCCAGGAAGATCATGGAAGTACATGAGGAAACAAACAGACCCGTGTTTCTTTTTACAGGATAATTCCTCATGTTAAACCGCCAATGCTATTTGGATATGGTTAATGGACACGAATGTACAAAAGTTGAAATGGCCAGATCAAAGTCCTATTTGAACCCTATAGAACACCTATGGGATACACTGTAACATAGGCCCTATGCCATAGGGTTAGGGTAAGACCAACGCCTCCACATTGATAGCTCAGCTGGTCACTGTTCTGCAGAAGGAAAGGAGTATCGAACCGCTGTATGGGCCAAAGGGGAACGAACACGCTATTGAAATTATTAGCACTAACGTCAGTGTGAAACCGTGCGTATTTTCAGATACTTTGGAGGGTAGTGTATTTTGTCTGTAATACTATGTTTACATGAGTCAATTTATGTGTTGTGTAGACTGCAAAACCTGGACTCACTCACTGAAAGATGACGATGTACCTTATTGACTAGGCCTCTATTGAAGTTCATTTGGAGGTGTGTGTGTGTGTGTGTGTGTGTGTGTGTGTGTGTGTGTGTGTGTGTGTGTGTGTGTGTGTGTGTGTGTGTGTGTGTGTGAGAGAGAGAGAGAGAGAGAGAGAGAGAGAGAGAGAGACGACAGACAACGAGAAAGAGAAAGAGATGGAGACAGATAGACAGGCAGAAAGAAACAGGGAGACAGTGGAAGAAAGGCAGACTGACGAAATAGAGAGAGAAAAAGAGAAACAGAATGACAGAGAGAGAGACGGGAAGAGAGACAGAGAAAGAAAGACAGAGACCTACTATCTCTATAACATCTTTCCGCAATGTTCGTGAGGTGGGATCCAGTTTCTGCAGCCCCTTCAGATAAAAGAGTGTCGAGAATCCGATTGAAGACTATATTTTGATTCGTTAGTGAAGAAGACCCTGGCCCATTGCCCCAACAGCCAGTTGATTTGCTGTTGCCATCAGTTTAAAATGATAATCATTATATTATATTATAAAATTAAAGCAATTGAAAGTACTTGTTTTTCACTTGAAAAACTATCATTTTAGATGGTCTTCGTTGAGATATTTCAGTTTGCCGCTTCTCTTTAGGCCAGAAGAGGAAACTTTATATTATAAACACATTGGCCAAAAATATACGAACCTTTGTATTTAGACAGTCATAAACAGAATAAATGCAAATAAATGCAAAGAGATGCAAAGAAAACTGTGGAGTAGGGGTGATGATGTGTTGCCTCGTATAAACACTGCACAGGCTGTTCGACTGCAGTAATCTGAAGCCATCAGAATAAAGAAAACGCATGCTCTATCAGACATTGAAAAATGTCTTGTCGTGGATGCCTGTTTAGTAGGAGCCACGATTCAAGAAACGAAAGGCGTAACTGGTTTATCAAAAGCATCCATCTCAAAGGTTTTTAATGAGTGAAAAGCAAGAGGTTCTTCCATATCTCAAAGGCAGAAAAACAATACTTCAAGAGCGAAGCTGTCGTACTCTAAGGAGGACTGTACGTCAAAATAAGACATCCAGTGAACAGCAAATAGCATCTGAATTCAATCAAACCCAGAACTGTCCAATTGTAACCCGTATTACGAGCAGGGAATTGAACAAATTGGGTATTAGCAGTCGCCTGCCTATTCTGATTCCACTAATTTCTGAGAAAAACAGAAAAATCTGCTTGCAGTGGTGCTGAGAATATCGTAATTGGACAGTGGAACAATGGAAGAACCTCATGTGGTCAGACGAATCACGATACACGTTGTTTTTCACTGATGCTAGCAGAGAGTGTAGCGAGAATTTCACAGAGATGGGCTCTGCTTGCCTTGTTAAGACAACCCAAGCATCTAGAGCTGGTATCATCGTGTGGAGAATGTTTTATGGCACTGACTGGGTCCGTTGGGTGGAAGGTAGAATCATCCAGGGAATACCAGAATTTGGTATCAGATCTACTGCACCTTGCAATGTTCCACTTTTTTCCCGAAGGTGATGATCACTTTATGGATAATTCAACAGCGAATGGAGCTAGAATGGTTCAAAGAACATGACACGGATTTCCACCATCTTCCCTGGTCCCAACATTCACCTGAGCTCAATCCTATTGAAAATGTTCGGAATATACTGTAGAGAGCTATTCGGCAACGAAGTCCTCTTCCTTCAACTTTTTCGCAGTTGTTCAATATTTTGCTGGAAGAATGGTTACAATTAGACAAAGAGCACTAAAACAACTTAGAAAATCCACTTCGCGCCGCACACTTGCTGTTATTGAAAACAAAGGCGGCCCTTGACACTGAATAAAGATTCTTATTATTTTGATTAGGGTGTATATAAAATATGTGTTTATTGTAAAACTTATGTTAGGGGTTTTCAATCACTTAACTGTCCCTTGTTAAATAAACAATTGATTATTGAATAAAAGAAAAATACAAATTATGACAATAAACACGATTTCAATGTGTGATGACCGACGGGTGAAAGTTAAAGTTTTAAATCTATATTTTGAACGCTCAAGATGTAGTCCATTTTATTTTTGAAACCAAAGTTGTAAATACCTGATCAAGTTTCGTACATTTATACCCAACAGCAGGAAGCATTATCTTTCGTTGTAGCTGGTCCCACAATCACCAATATTTGTTAAGGGACAGCTGTATGTAATAAATTGGACCTTTCGAAGCAAACAGAAGCTGAAGATAAGCACTAAGGCAACTAAACCCATGAGGTGTCACTGAATCGTGTATATTTGCATATACTACGCCGGTTTGCATGTAAGGAAAGAAACCCCTCCATCCCTACATATTAGAGTAGCTCACTACAACCCCGAGTGGAAAAAAAAAGTTCATACATTTGCATTATACAGGGTTCTTTTTATTGTGGAAACCCTAATTTCAACGACGCGTGCTACCCTAGTAGACCGACAACGGACAAAGAAACTCCCGTTGTCAATAAGTGCATTGATAGGTGGTCTGGCCACCCTCTGAGAAGACACCAATAACCGTTGAAACAGCTGACAAGGTAGTGATATTATCGCGCTGAAAATAGATAGCAATTAAAAGTCCTTAATTGTTGTCACTTGAAAACTATCGTTTTAGATGATAATCTCTGAGGATATTTCCCTTTTTTCCCTCTGTTTTGGCGAGGGGGGAAAACTTTTCACATTGCATCAACATATATTGGATGCAGAACACAATTTCTATCCATTGTTTAAAATAAGGCTTTGGAAAAGATTTAAAAAATGTCATAAACTGTTGCGCAAAAAACAATGCACAAAGACGCGCAGAATCACAAGAGCTTGTTTGATCTGTTGCTAGGTTTCTTTCGAACAATAAAAAGTGGATTGAATGACGTAATAATCAGTTTACTAGTCTCTAATTTCCCGATGTTGATTTCTGTGCAGAACCTGACAGAGTGGTTTTTTTTAAGCCTGAAATAGACATTTTGATATGTCGTCTGCCGAATACATACAACCAAAATATTTTGTTCATATCTGGCGACAGATTGATATTAAAAACACTCATGCGTTTTCCCCTCATCGTTGATTTTTTTCGAAAGAAAGTTTTTAGTGTTCAAAAAAAAAAAATCTGTTTTATATATTTAGGAATAATTCATGTGGCTATGCTCTACCATTACCTCACTCCCTACCTCCCTCCATCATAATGGAGACATATATTGGATGCAGAACACAATTTCTATCCATTTCCAAGCTGTAAAGGGGGGGGATCTCATCCAATCTCTCAAAGAAAGAAAAAAACCGGAGATATATTAGTCATCCTGTTACGTCTGTCTACTTTTGCTACAGCTGCGATCAGAGTACTGGTTAGCCGTGTGGTATAGAAGAGACGTAAGTACGGGGAAAGAAGGGAGCTAACAATGCCTACCCATCAACGTACTCCAGTTGCCTGTCCCTCCTCCTTTACAGTCCACTCAGTCGGTCTAGGCCGATGACTCATAGCAAGGACAACTGACGCTCAGCCAGCGTTTGACGGTTGCTCTTTGTCTGCAGGCGCTACTGACGAACTGCTGGTTCAAACAAAGACTTGGCGGCAGCACGATCCTGCTGCCCAACGTATCTTGGTATATTTAACTGTCGGTTGTTACTTTAAACTGTCGAGTACTTACGGATAGCGCACAAAGAAGTGTGTCTTGGGCCTTCTTAGATCACGGTAAGAGTTCAAAACTCATGACCTTTTCTTTTTTTATGCAGTCAAGCTTATGTGTGTGTTAAGAAAACCCCGTTCTGAGTACGTCGGGAGGTTTTATTTTCTTAATTTTTATCTATACTAACGCTTGTGTTGCACATTTATATGTAGCAGACTCTGTAAGGACTGTTGTCATCTTATTTAATATCGGCTTCGTTGATTTTCATCCTACTCTTGGTTGTCATTAATTAATTATCGCGAAAAGAATATGAATTTTATTTCTAATGCTATTTAATGTAGGCTGGCTTTTCTCAGCTGACAAATAATGAATATCTGACAGGCAAACCAAACGATTTTCAATAACCAAAAGTTTTGTTAATTTCACTTTCTCTACGACAGACGATAGAGCAACAATTGATTGCATATTTGTTATTTGCGTGCAGACGAATTATGACAACAATAACTGATATGTAATGTTGTCTTTTTATCAAAAACTGTTGTCAGTTTCACTTTCAATTTCCATTTCTCCTTGGCAGACGAAGAAAGTGAAATTGACAACAACTATCTCTCCATATATATTTTAATAATAAGAACCGATTTGTAATGTTGTCTTTTATTACAATTTGAAAATATATATTGTCATATATATTTTCAATTTGTAAAAATGTTGTTTATATCTTACTAATTCAGTCTTTCAGTCTGTCATATGATCAAAAAAAAAGACTTAAAAATAAGACTCATCTTAAACCTTTAAATAAATCTTTCGATTATCCTATCTTTATTTTTAAATACCTCCTAAGTCTAACTATAAAATAAATATTATGTATTTTTATTCGTTTGAAACGTTCGTGTAATAGTATTTTCTCTTAAAACGACTTATATTAAGTGCTATTGGCAAACGATAGCAAGTAATCATAAATGGAGATCCAAACGATACTTGATCATTTAAAATTTATAAAATTTGCATTAAGACTTCAAAAGTTGCGCACTGATAATAATGATGAACAGTGTAAAAACTGATGTAAGTTGACTTTCCAATTTGATAAGAGGATAAGTAAAGTGATTTTATTATATATTCTGATAATCTGAAGTGTTTTTTTCCAAGAGATTTTTTCTTCTATGGTTGCTAAGATGACTACCAAATTGGCGGGAATTGACATCAGTCGAAACTGCAATCTTCTGATACTGATCTGTAGTTATAAACCATAAGAAAGGCTTATGCATTATAAGAATCAAAAAAATAAATGCTTATTATTGAACAAGTTGTTCAAGTTAGCTGTTATTATGATGATGTGTGTGTGAACATATTTATTTATATATATATATATACAGAATGCATGAAGTGTCGTCTCTTGGGCGTATTTTCAGATTTGGTTGGCGTCATACCTTTCGTGACGGCAGACAGACGCCATCAGAACAAGCTGTATAAAAACGCTTTTACTACGGAAGTAAATAAATATACACACACACACAATGAAACTACATCCGGGTATGATTTACATAGGACAACGTTTAAATATTCTCCTTTTCTTAGGTGAGGTGATGGTTGCTGATGTGTGTATAGCAGTGAAGCATTGTGGCAAGACTGCATTTACAGGGGACGCATAAAGTCGCTTTGAACTTATCCAATACACAGCAGCCAAAATTCAATGTAGTAAGCATATAAAAAGAATTTTTATCCCGATCCCATATACAAAAGATACCTTTGGTACTCCAGTATAGTTAATGAGTTGAGGGTTGGGAAGACAGGAGATTATTGACATTGATTTTGAATTTCTGTACGTTGATATTGTCAAAAAAAACGCTTACTATAGAGGAAAGTTGTGCCATTACAGAAGTAGAGAGGAGAAGAGAAGAAAATTGGAAGAAATATTAGCCTAAAAGAGATAGGAAGACAAAGAAATAGAGCCCTAAATAAATATAAAGTATTAAAACTGAGCTACTAACAAAGGATACTTTTCCTCGCGTATTTGTTATTAGAAAGTCCCAATTTTAACAAGTTATAAAATCCCTTTAGTCTCTATCTTTTCTTTTAAGAAAGAGTAAAACTTCTAAAATATTATAAATACTTATAATTGTTAACCCTGTCCGAACATGTCTCTTAAATTATATTTTCGTTTTCCTTTTCAGTGGAATTTATTCGATAATTATACAGACTGTGATATATTTCTAGACTTCTCCACTCTTACATAATTTACATTATAATTGATTTCTTTTCTTCTTTGAATGGTGTCATTCTTATCTTCTCTCTGACCTTCTACGACTT
Organism: Mastigoproctus giganteus; assembly: GCF_048544385.1. Classification (NCBI taxonomy): domain Eukaryota; kingdom Metazoa; phylum Arthropoda; class Arachnida; order Uropygi; family Thelyphonidae; genus Mastigoproctus; species Mastigoproctus giganteus. The sequence goes on along the minus strand of NC_143584.1, from coordinate 201,225,029 downwards.
CCTGGTCACTTAACTACTTTAATAAGAACATAATTTTGTGTTAACATGAGAGAGAGATAAAGCCCAGATATGTCTATCACTACGATATACGGTATTTCCCTTCCTGCAGGAAACTTTAGAAGGAAGGGAAAAGATAACGTACCCATAATAACTCACGAAACCCTTATGCAATGAAATCTTAAGAAAATAAGCGATAGATATCAAATGGAATTTTATTCTGAAAGGGGAAACAAAATATAAGTCAATATTAAAGTTCAACAGTGCATGTGAGTTTTAGAATAAAACTTATCTTTTTGATTAATACGTTTGAATATTTAACATTAAACACATGTATTTGATTCAAATTTTGAATAGCATAAAGCTTAAAAAACACATGTATTTGATGAATCACTATCGAAATTTTTAGGACATTCATTGACTATTAGAACTTTACCAGATTTAAAAAAGAGTTTGGATTCTGAGCTGAATTTTCAATCTGTCTTTTATTTATATTTCTATAAAGACATATAAAAGATATCACAGATGGTTTAACTACAATCAACCCTTTGTTCACTTATATAAGATTAGAACATTTAAACTGTTTAGCTATTTATTTTTCCCTGTTTATGTTACTTATCGTAGATAATAAAATAAATCATTTTATTTCTTATAATGTTCTTCTCATAATTTTAAACATTATGGCTAGTGGAATTTGTGTGACAGCCTAATAAAACATAATATTATACGAGTACTGTTACGCAGTACTATTTCTTGTATAGTATTAGTATTAGAATGGACCTTTTTCACAAAGTGGAGGAGTTAGTCGGTCTAAGGAGAGGGTAGCATGGTTTTTTCTTCCATAAACTCGGGTTTTTCGTCCATCAAATAGAAAATCGAACACAGAAGACACGCAATTTACAGACAATATAAACGGAGCGATATGGCCTTAGTTGCTGATGTTCCTCGAAAAACCCTATTACAACAACAAAATTACAACAGTAATAGAATATTCAAATGATGAAGGCAGCCTTTTTTCTGCACCTGCAATAAATATAAAAGTAATGAAATAAATTAAATAAAAGCAATCGCTTATACGTTCCCCGTCGACAAAGAGTGATTGTCTAATTCTGCTTTGAGCTTATCCAAACTCTCCGCCTAAGCAAAATTGGTAGTAGATAATTTATTCCCGTGATTTGCAATAGGCTGCTGGAATGAAAATTTCATGAGGCTCAGCCTTCTGTTGCTCCCTAAGATTTTATACATGTGTTCCCTGGGTCTTATCTTTCCTATCAGTAAGAATAAATAGCTAGTAGAGTTTTTTATGTACATTGTAATTTAGCATATTAATATATTTAATAATATAATATCAAATATTATATAATTGATTTAAAAAGATGTAAAAATTTCCCTATTAAAAATAGTCCAGTATTCAAATTCGGCAGATATTCAAAAATCTTATTGCAACAACGTTGACAATAAGATTTTTGAAGTGATAGAGAACCTATATTTGTTGCAGTTTGACTATGCATTTACGCAAAGCAGATGACGCAATTTTTCCAAAAAAGAAATAAATAAAATAAATATATAACAGATATATCCCGCATATACCCGACATCGGTCATAAGTAACTACCTAATTTTCACTAAAATTAATTGAAACAGTTACACTCTTTTACCACTTGTCAGGTTGTATAATAAATGTTGTTTATTATCTTGTTTATCGAAATGCAACCATCTCAGTGTACACTTAATAAAAGACATTTTGGCAACGTCTCGGGCTGTACATAAAATCCACCTTCTGGCCTAATGAAGTGTTAGTGAAGGTGATTTCAATGATTTCGAGACTCTTCTGATTTTCAGTCGAATCTCGAAACGGTATGTTTTGAGACTATTACATTTGAATAAACAACTTATACGAACTTACATGTGGTAAAAGAGTGCATTTTTCAATTAACATCAGTTAAGTTTCAAATCAGATATCATTTCCTCTCCCCCACCACCAATTACCTAGCTTTCTTTCCCATTAAAATGGTATGTCTTTTATAAATAGTCTTTATAATAAAATAGTAAAATAGTCTTTTATGTTTTTAATATATGTCTTTTTTATGGTTGGTTCCCTTTCTAAAATTTAGACGTACTAGTCATGTGTATCGGTTAGTGTCCGGTTGCCACAGACAAGTAGATTAGCGATTTCCATAATCGGCCAGCCTTTTCATTTGGCTTCTTTCATGAGAGGTTATTGGTCGAACAATTCACTTTTCCGAAGTAAACCACGGTCTACTTGATCCCTCAAACAAAGCCGTTTAAAACGCATTTGAAACAGCAACGTTTGAGAAACCAAGGTAGATATATAAAACCCGACGTACTTGTAGTGTATATTTAGAACCATCTATAACAAAAATTTCCTAAATTTTTAACGTTTCTTGATAGGTCTCTTTCACATCACATTACACATAATACGAATTTCATGATTCTCGTCTTATACTCTAAGAAATGAACAAAAAACCATAATGATCCCACAAACTACCCACTCATTTTTCAAACCTACACATCTTCTCAAAACGTTGATTTTCCTGACGACTACCAAAAAATCATACTTTTCATAACATAAAAAAAATCCACACAAAACCAGTTTTTCGATTTCAACGCACGAAAGGATATATTAATAAAAAATAAACGCTTGGATTCTTAACATAACATATCATGCCATTTAGTTCCGAACTAGATGCTTACATCTGTTGTTCTCCTGGTTTTGTTAATTTGTAAAAAATAATCATTAACCTACTTCCATAAGGGTTCACGGTGGTCAGCTATGTTTGTAAACAAGGGTAACTGTTGTATCATTATAAATTAAAATATCACTGGTCCCGCGTGCTACAGTTGACACCTATTTTACGGTTCAGTTTGGCTTTAAAATTTTAGCTGAATCGTAATGGATGCAATAAATTTAATACATAATGTTGATTCTCTGTGGTATCATATATTATCTCTCCTATGAACCAGGGGTGGAAAATTTATTGCACGTTACGAGCCATTAAAACTTTAAATCAGCCGCTGCCACATTTCTATAATTTTATAATAATAATTCCTTTTAGGACAATACAATACAATAGGTATAACATCAGATCGTGTGCTGTGGTAAAGTACTTTTTTCTTTTCCTTTTATGTCTCTGTCTTCATTAAAAATATTTTATATGAACAAACACATTATATTGCATGTTACATGTTTTATTTTATGTAAATAAGTATTTATAGAATACAGTATAATATGTATTATTTATTTATTATTATTATACTGTATCTTTTGGAGTTGGTAGGTAAAAGTTACAAGTTATTGTTGTATGTAGTGACATCTATCGGCCATTATGAGCACCATAATAAATCTACGTGTGTTATTTACGCTAATGTTGACATCATAACTGAGTCGTTTAAAATTCACTCTAGTTGAGCTACAGGTACGAAAACGGTGTCATGGGTATATACGCACTAGAAGCAGAATCTTTAATATTTCCCAGTATGAATCATCGAAGGTAGTCAGAAAACTGGCGCCCGTGTTACCGTTTATCTACTGAGTCACAGAATTCCCACGTTTTGTTTATTTTCATAACTGAATACTTTTCTATGACGTATGCTATGGAGGGTTGTTTTTTAAAGCGTTTTCAATTCATTTTCGATTAAATCTAAAATAAAAGAAATCTGCTAATTCCTACTTAGTTAAGGACGTTATTGATCATTGCAATTTTTTATTACTCCTGGCCTTATCGTCAAGACTATAAAGTGCATATACATTTGGATATATATTTTTATATTTAAATTTTAAATGTAAAAATTGCCAATTAGCGGCGGAACTAAGGTTGATGGCGCCCAGGGAAAATAAAAAAAATGGCGCCCCTTGGAAAATGAAAAAATTGGAATTTTTGCATTTTTTTTTATAACCATAAAAATGGCGCCCTCCAAATTTGGCGCCCAGGTGGGGCACGTGCTCCATCTACCTTGCCCTAGTTACGCCACTATTGCCAATAGAATATTAAAATAGCCTAAAAACAATATGTTTAAACTATATATTTATACTTCAAATATTTTTATATTTTAAACAACTATCATTTATATAAATATATGACGATTTCTAAACAAAACAAAAGGATGAATGAGACAGTTTATTTTCCACTGATAAATATTGTTGAAAGTTCACGTATGCTCTGAATATTTTCAAGTTACAGCTGTCCCCCTTTTTCCATAAAGTATTTCAATGGAATACTAGTTCTTTGTATTCGCTCAAATAAAGAGGAACTGGCAACTTCCTGGACAGCTGTTTTGCCATACTGCGGTTCGTTTGAGTTAAGTGATATTGTCCACAGGGTAAAATCCCCGTCCGCTCAAGAATAGCAAGAAACGGCTGTCAAATCATCCATTATTTATATACACTAGTTTTTTTAGTGCCCAAACTGAAACATCGTTTTATTTTGGAGGTCATGAAAAAACAAAACCTTTAAATTGCTTAGCAAAGACAATTATGAGAATCAAATTCTTAATATGAAAAATGGGTATGTGTACATGGAGGGGGTTGAAAGGTAGGTATAATTTCACTGAGTTCCCTTCTCCATTCCGATTAAAATAGATAAAATTATTTAATAACCGTGTAGATATAACACGAAGAATTATATGTAAATATACCCATCATTGTTCATTTATATATTCATTTTTCCTGTTATATCCAATTAAATTATTTAAAAAAAATTATTAAATTTAGATATAAATTGTTTTTGAAAATGGATTTCACGAGATCGAGTTTATATGAACCGTCGATGTTTCTTCGAGCACTTCATATTTGGGAAGTTCAGAGGCTACATTTGTTTGAAAGGATTTGGAAAATACATACATCATAGCAACATTTCTTCGACTTGTGGAAAATTTTGGCAGTTTCTATGCATATTACATACTAGTATATTGAGAGTTATGTATTACGCGACTGGACTGCTGTACAATCTATATTTAAATATAGAGTACTTATTTTTTTAGTGGATGATATAAATCGTACTGAGCACCACTTTAGGAAAGGTTTTTATGCTGACATAACGAACTATGCGGCACCTTATTGAACAGAACATGATTCACGATTCGATACTGGTTGATCAATATTTTACTCAAAGCAATGCTAAAGACAAAATGTAACTTTAATATGGTAATGTGTCAAAATACCTTTTTACACCATGTCTTCAAACATGAAGGCATGGTGTAGAAAGTACATTGTGTTTAGTAGGATATAATATACATGTTGTACATTACGTTCTACTAAACAAAATAGCACAATTATATGTTTCTCAATGAATGTGATTTTCCTTATTTCATCTTGGACAACTTCAAATATTTATCGAAATAAATATACAAATTATAAAAATATTTGAAATATAAAATATAGTTTTAAGTATATAATTTTTATCCTTTTATTTATTATCATTATTATCTTTTTTTCTGCCCCGTGACGGTTACTGGTACCAAATGCATGGGGCGGTTGGTTGTGTCTGGTTACTATTATTATTTTTATTACTGTTGGTCGAGGAACTCTTACTGTTCTACAGGTGTTCAGAATCACTGCTTTCTGGAGTTCCGTATAAGTATTCTCTGAGAGGCCTATTGCTGTTAGATTCTTATGGAGGCTCTTTGGCACCATGCCGGTGGTTGACACGGTTATCGGAATGGTCGTTATTTGTTTCATACACCACATTTCTTTGACTTTCTGTCTTAGGTCTGTGTACCTCCTGATCTTTTCCTCGTAGGTGTTTTGGAGGGTGCTGGTGTTTGGCACCGCTATGTCGATCAAATAGGTGGCCCTTTCCTTCTTGTTGATGAAGGTTATGTCTGATCTGTTGTGCGGGATCGTCTTGTTCGTTATTATGGCACTAGAATAAAAATTATTCACATTTGAAGGAATCTGAAATATGTAAATAGAAATTATTCATATTTGAAGGAATTTGAAATATGTAAATATAAAGACAAAATCACAAATTTCCACTGGTTTAATAAACCAGAAGGCTGTAATTTGTCGCTTCTATATGGTTTGCTGCATAATGGTGCCACTAGACTTTCATCCCAAGCCGACCATGTCACCATACTGATGATCGCCACGCCCTACACAGATTTCCTCATAAATGTAACCGCAAGAAATGGTTATTTACTCGATAATCTCAAAACAATCCCATTTTAGATAATATATTAAATGACTGCGATATTAGACATCTTTTGCGCTTTACCAACAGCAAATATTCGTTAAATTATTAGTCTAAATATTGTAAATGAAAACTAAATAAATTGTAGATAAAAGTATAAATAAATGTAAACGAAAATGGTAACATAACAATAAATATTAAATTTGCTTTTTTTCGTAGTTTATTTGCAAAAGGATGGAAATCTAAGGTGTCGCTTTTATATACATAGCTTATATTGTTGATTGAGGAGAAATGGCTTTTTGATTGAGGAGAAAAGGCAGTTTTAAGCTGAATAACAGTTTTATTTTTGTAAAATAAGAGAATATTTTGACTAGCAACTACTTTTTTTTTCTTTTCACAATTTCAGCTATTTATAATTGTTTAAGATTCGTAATGCAATATTAGTTGTTCGTGATACGTTTGTTATTTTAAGGAAATCTAAAAATGGCATTTTATTACTCTATATTTCATAGAGTAACTAATTTAATGTCCTTTTTAAACGAGCTCACCATGCTTAATATACCCCATTATTTTTATGGTAATATAAGCCATCAGACTGACACTTATGAGAATTTTTTACAGCTCGTGTTATTTGCCGTAAATTCTAAATGCCAGGAAAGCTTTTATTAGTCCGAAATAGAGTTTTCAAAAATATGTCCAAGGATAGATGGAATATCGGTAAACCTATATATAGGGAATTACTGTCATATTTAATGAATGTAAAATGCATATTGCTGTAAATACTTGGTAATAATGTTGTTTATATGATTATACCCATTTCAAGTATTTTATGTAATATTTAATTTGCATAAGTAGTTTAAATATCATACACATACTAGCCAAAAAAAAAAAAAAAAAAAACCCCAAATATTTGTGTTAAGATAGTCACAAATAGAAGAAATGCAAATAGATGCAAAGAAAATAGACGTTGGGTGAGGCCGTGTTGCCTCGTTGGGTATAAAGACTGCATAGGCTGTTCAACTGTAGTATAATCTGAAACCAGAATTGGGAAAACGCGTGATCTATTTGACTTTGAAAAAGGTCTTATCGTGGGTGCACGTTTAGCAGGAGCCACGATTCGAGGAACGAAAGACATAACTGGTTTCTCAAAAGCATCCATCTCAAAGGTTTTTAGTGACCGAAAAGCAAGCAGTTCTTCCACATCTCAAAGGCGTAAATGTGGTAGGAAAACAATACTTCAAGAGCGAAGTCGTCGTACGCTAAGGAGGATTGCATGGAAAAAACAGGACATCCAGTGTGCAGCAAATTACCTCCGAATTCAACCAAGCCTAGAACTGCCCTATTTCAACCAGTGCCATGCGCAGGGAATTAGAGAAATTGGGTATTGACAATCGCCTGCCTATATGGAAGTCACGTGTTTCAGAGAAAAAGAAAAATCCGCTTGCAGTGGCCTGAGAACGTCGTGATTGGACAGTGGATAAATAGAAAAAAGTCAGGCGGTCAGACGAATCACGATACACTTTGTTTTGCCCTGATAGGAGGCAGAGAGTGTGGCAATAGCCTTATGAAGGGATGTACCCTGCTTGCCTTGTTAAGACAACCCAAACATCTGGAGTATCCTAGTCAGGGGGAAAGTTTTGTTGGCACGGATTGAGTCCGTTGATAGCGGTGGAAGGTCGAATGTTCATCCAGGGAGTACCCGAATTTTGTATCTTTTCTACTGCACCCTACAACATTTCAATTTTATCCCGGGGGTAATGGCTACTTTATGGATGAGAAGTCAGCAGCGCATCGTGGCAGAATCGTTCAAGAATGGTTCGGAGAACATGACACGGATATCCACCATCTTCCCCTGGCTCCCACATTCATCTGAACTCTTCTGTTGAGAATGTGTGGGATATACTGCAGAGAGCTATTCGACAACGAAGTCCTCTTCCTTTAACTTTGTTGCAGCTATGTGATATTTTGCTGAAAGAATGGTTACAGTTAGACCAAAACGCACTAAAACACCTTAGAGAATCCATGCCGCGCCACACACTTTCTGTTATTCGAAACAAAGGCTGCCCGATTCGAAACTAAATAAAGGTTCGTATTTTTTTGGCCAGTGTGTGTGTGTATATTTAATAGTAGATACTGAGCATAAGTTTAATAAAATAAACAAATATGCATGTTTATTTAAAATACCAGTAGGTACGCTCTAATCTTTCTTATTAAACAATTATTGCGTAATTGTACTATTTTTGATTTTCCTTCTGGAGACTATGCAATAATTATTTATCAAGAAAGAATGGCTCGCACCTATTGGTATTTTAATGAAACAGATTTCATAAAGCATGTATTACGTCAACGACAAGCGTAAACTTAAATAATGTTTTTGATAATGTAGGCTGTCGTAGCAACAAAGTTTTTTGGACACTTCATCTGGTCTCGCACTCGGTTTATTTTGAACACTGATGGATGAAAGTTAAGGTATTAATGACCAAAGGTGCAATAGTTTGCAAAATAATTGCTACAAATAAATTTCAATGAAATCTGGTATGTTATGGGTAAAGCATGCCGTTTCTGAAATATTCTTAACTTATGTATCCGAAAATTAGTAACCAGCAGAGGAGAATGAACAAAGATCTGTAAATGCAGGATTATACAGGGACTCTGTCCTCTTTCTTTGTCATGACTGTATTTTTTTAGAATATATATACAAAGTCTCAAAAATGGGATAGAAATAGATAATACGGAATGCAATTACAATTCAGTTAAGGGTTTTTCTATATGTAGATGATGGTATAATGATAAATGAATCAAAAGACTTACAGAGATAAATTTTCAAAATAAATAATACCGAAAAAATAATTCGCCATGAAAATTTTAATTTAGAAACACAAAAGCAATGGAATTCAGAGAAGGGAATTCAGTGGAATTCAGAGAATCATGCAAAAACCAAATGGTTATAAATAATGAATGGAATAAAGTTAGTTAATTTAAGTATTCGGAAAGTTCATTATCGTAGGGGTGAATTGGATAAAAAAAACAGCAATATTTATTCAGCCCACTAGGATAAGTAATCAATGACCTGTTTTACACGCGCATAAAATTATGTAAAACTTTCAGCTGAACCTTACTTCGTTATATGGTAATAAGACTTGGACTATAAAACACAAGACGAAAAAAGGGCACTGAGATTCATGAGGAAAGCAACAGGATGCAAAAAACACTGGACACAGATGATATATGACGGGCGCCAAATACAACTTCAGCTTTAAGGAGAAAAATTTAATTTTTTGTAGGACTGAAAAAGAAAGGGTAGCTGGATAGATGGTTATATTTTAAAATATAATCTTAGTGGAGTGGAGTTAATTGCTAACAAACAATAGTTGACTAATTACAACAGAGTAAATTTTATTGGCCAACTGTAGTTATCACTAGATGAAAATACAATGGAGTCGAATTACTCGTAAATTACTTTTACCATACGTTTTAGGGTAACTTGGTCCTCGTGGGTAGCACAATTGGTATAATCACTGTACTCCCCCACACCTAGTGGAAAAGACCTGAGTTCATATCCCATCAATTTTTATTTGTCTTTTTCACAACGTGGTTGAGTTCGTCGGTCTCAGGCATGGGTTACATGTGTTTCTCGTGGAAACTCGGGTTTTTCGTCCAGCAAACTGAAAATTGACTACAGAACACAGAAAATTTACAGACATTATACATATAGCAAAATATGGCCTAAGTATCATGAGTTTTAACGCTAAAATGGTCTCATAATTTCCAATTTTGGCATGAAATATTTGTATATTCGCAACTCATAGCTATATTGATATATCTAGACAAATAACTTTAACGTACTGAAGTCATGGATAATGTCATTTACATTAAGAACGACTTTTAAAATAAATAATGTAATTTACACTGAGAACGTTTTTATAAAATGTGTAATGTCATTTACTGTAAATAAAGTCTAATTCGCTTACATTTAAGCATGCCAACATAAAGTACAATGCATCATCACTTTTCAGCAGCAAAGCAAATTACGAAATCTTTTACATTTTTCACACGGCCTCATTAGGTACAGCGATTTTTATATTATCTGAAACAATCAATAATAGTTCCAAATGAAATAAGGAATATAATAATTATATGAAAAGATTTTATCATCTATTTAATGGAATTGAAAGAAAGAGAGATAATTGATCTTTATAAACTACTCTGAAGCGTTTAGTACTATAATGCACGCTATAAAATTAACACACAACGCATTTTGTAAGTTGTAATCATCGTGGAAAGATACTTTTCAAAGACACTTACTCGTTCCAGCAAATACGGGAAAATGCCATGGACATTATCAGATCCAAAAAGAGACATTGTCTCGACCCGATCCATTAGGGTAATATTCAGTAGAGTCTGGATCCATTAGCTACCGACTTAATTAATTTAAACAAAGGATAAACAAAAATTATGATTATAATATAAAAAGGAGCTTTATACTGTATGTTATGATTATTTATGAATACGTAATTCTCGCCTTAATGAGAAACTCCCTTAACTAAATAAAAATTATTAAGATAAAGTATAATAATTACTCTATTTAATTCTATTTGGAACAAATGCCGTATCATAAGGTTTGTAATGAGTTTTCATCATAAAAAGGTCTTATTATTAACCAATTTGCAAAATAAATTATAGTTCTGCTCTCCCCATCAACATTAATCGAGTATTATATTATGCTCTTCTGGATAATGGGGAAAGTAAACTATAGTAATAATTATGTGTGCAGTAAAAAAACTCATTTATAGATATTTTAATAATATTTATTATTTCGTGAAGAATTTTTTTTATTTAAAATGCACAGTATATGGCACAAATAATAGTAAACAATAATAGCATGAAAGATGGTTGCTGTAATAGCTTGGCAGTTACAACAGCAATCTTCCATACTATTGATTTTACATGGCGTTCTTGATGATGAATGCCCATTTTCTTTTAAGGTACGTTTTCATCCATTCGCTTGGGGAGGGGGAAGAATGATCTCCCATATATTCGAAATATTTCTCAAATCATTCCTATATAACCTTATACAGTCAGAAGCATTTATGTCCTGGGACATTCTATTGCTATCGTGGTACAACGTAAATGATACAGGAAGAGAAATCTGCCTCCACAACAATACAGTACTTAAGTAAGCACGAAAGTGTTTAATTCCATCCTGTCATGGATGGAAGGACACAACTTTAATATGAGTGACAACGTCAAAATACTGTCTTCAGAGACCAAGACGAAATGCATGATGCACTTTGGATCCATTGTTTCCTATGACTTTCTCCATACCAGTATACCGAAATTTGTGGTAAATAGCATTAAAAGATTTCTCGGACCAAATTACATGTATTTTCACTATCCAATGACGCTGCTGTAAACAGATACGTGTGTTCTGTTCGGACCTGAGGTGCTGTTTGATGGAAGTACCCCTATTCAAGCATTGAAGATGATGCTTATGAATATGAAACCTTTTTGGGATTACCCCACGTTGTGGAAAACAAGTTATCGATCACGTCATGAAATAAATTCTGGCTGCTTATCGTTTTTCTCTCCGAGAGCTCTTTTACAAGCTATAGCCACTGATTATAAACTCTGGACTCAAGACTCAATCCACCCATAAGTGTAGTATTACTTTTATTGCCCTTAGGAATATTTACACTGCATGGACACCGAGCCTGTTTTTTTCCCATATCTCTAATAATTAAAATGTATTATTAGCAAAATAAGAAATATTCACCTCCAAAAAAGAAAAAGATGTAAACATTGCGGTTTGTTTAACCTATGATTTTTTACCCTTCAATGAAGTGAATGTTTCCATTTTCTGGAATTAATAGAAGTGAGAAGTAAATAACATATTTACTTTTCACAAATTAGCTAATTACTGATTACTTAACTAATAATGTAAAGCAGTAATTGTTTTCATTTCACTACATATATCTCACGAGGTATTATTTATTCAACTTTTTGTAATGTACTTTACCTATTTTGCCTGTATTTAATCAAAATCGGAAAGCAACGCGTATTTCATAGGTCTTCTGTGATTAGTATTAGTATTAATAAGGCCATATGATCAGTTCCGCTTTAATCTTTCGGAAAAATGGGACATAGCCCATTTTTTACGAATGGTTCGTCTTTTCGATTTGACCCCATATAATTTCTTCCTGTAGAAAGAAAGCAAATGGAGACAAATTGAAGAGAATAGAGGATGCTCCATCTGAAGGATCTATTTTACCGTCAAAAATCTTCTGGCCAACCACGCGCCGACTGACATTTTCATACCAGTGAAGAAATCTCATTAAAAACGGTTCCATCAGATAGCACAGACTCAGTACTCTACTGATTTAACTCCACTTGATTTCTTTCTAGTCCCAAGCATCAAAACTTCGTGAAAGGAATACATTTTTGGTCTTCAGAAGAAGTCCAGTGATCTCAACGTACTAAATTTCTTCCAAGGAACACATTTCGTATCCTTGGAGGAGAACCAGTAGGTAGAGAATTCCATAATCGATATCAGTAAATGAGTTCCAGAAAGGCTCGTAGCAGACGAGGGTTGCTTCATGTAGAGTTGCCCACGGGAATTACTTTGAAAGGGGATAAAACAAAATAATTGGTATTTTCGATGTTAGCTTACTTAAAAAAAATTCTTGGAATTTCCCAGCCAAACTTCACATAGCAATAAATCTTAATTTATTGCTTGATTTACTCTGCCGAAATTATAAATTATTTAGTTAGTTTTAGGAAAACAACAAAGAATAGCGTATTTTTAAACACTTAACGTGGTGACAAAAAAAAAATGATCTGCATACAGAGCGATAATGAAGAATTATGGTTCCCAATGATCTTAGCAGGTATATCAAGTTCTGAGTGACATGTGCACCTTTGGTGAGGAAAGTTCGATTCCGAGGTATCCAAAACTGTAATGAAGAAAAAGTTTAAAAAATTATATACTCTTCTTGGAAAAAAAGCTCTCGCAGAGAAATTCATAACAGTAGCTTTCTCATCTTTTCCAAAATAATGATGGCTCTTCAGTTTATACATGAGAATTTAACAGTGCACTGAAATGCATACTTTCGTAATGTATGAATTTTGATGAATACTCTAAGGATATTTTTGACAGTTCCAACGGAGGAAACTTCTCTAAGCTTAAAATGATTTAACCCCACCTATGATTATCAACAACAGCAAATAATTTTACAGAACTGGTCACATTAGCCATCGAAAGTGATATCAGTAGGACAGATGGTTTTAAAACAATGAGAGATGCTTTGTTTAAAAAGTCAAACAGAACAGAAAGGAGTCAAAGAAGAACAAGAAACAGTTTTCAACTAGCTTCCTTAGTAATGTAATCTAATTTCATTAGTAACACCATGCAGTTTGAAACACGAAAAACAAAAACTAAAAAATAATGACTGCCAAAAGAAAGGGATCAGAAAACTCAAAATGATTTCACGAGAGTGGGAAGTGGAAAGCTGAAATGATAGTTGTCGGTAAGACGGAGAAGGCCTGAACTACGAGGAAGAAGCAGCAAGACAGCTCTAGGCAAGACTAGTAGTACAGATTTATTAAAACAATTAAAAAAAAAAAAAAAAAAAACAGCCGTTAACAATCACTGTATTGGATGAGAAGGCAAGAAAGTGGACCGGAACTAGGCAGACAGATGATAAAATATAAACAACTCAATAAATGAAGGCATTACCCAAATTGTCATTAATGAAACTTGCTCTTAATTGTATATTTGTTAAAAAAAACTGAATAGGAATTTGTGAGGGATTTATGCAATTACTCTTTGTGGTGCATCAATCGAATACACTATTTAGATTTCGTAGTTTCATGAACACTAGATAGACATAACTATCCCTTCCCTCTATTATAAGGCCTGACGTAGCCCAGTGGTCAGGAGCGACAGTGCATAGCACGCGTTCCTTGAGTGGACCGGGGTTCAAGCCCGTGACTACTAAATACGATAAATATTTGTATTGACGATTTATTGTAAACTCTACTGACTTGGTTGTCGTGCCGGAGTATAAACAGAAAATTTATTTATTTATATGGTTATGTAAATTTCATTGTTCAGAATCAATAATGAAGATTTTTGAAGTGTTTACATGGAAGTTACAGTATATATATTATTTCAAGCCAAAGTGGAAGAAGATTATGAGTATCACCTCACTAATAGTTCATAAATTCTGAAAACCGAATATTAATGTAACTTGAGTATCGTTTTGAAGCATCTCATATGACAAGGGAAGTTTGCAAACAGTAACGCTTTATTCTAGAACTCATCCTGAACTTTCTTGAAGTTTCGCTTGTGTACGTATATGTGATTTAGTTGGTCTCGAAGCAGATCTTATCAATAAAACTTTGAGAGATGTTTCATATGCAGCAGGCCGCATCATTGCGCACGAACGCCTCATGCAAACGTTTTCAACATCCTCAGGCTTTGAGCTTGGTTGGTCTTCCCCTTCCTGTGCATAACGCTACCATAAACTTCTTTGTGCCATTCACAGGTCACCTGAACTTTCGTTTTCGTTGTGTGTGTGTGTGTGTAATGCAATGCTGACAACGTACTACTTTTTTTCTTTTGTGAGTAGTACCATTTGGGGTATGTGTGACGTTTAACACCTGGAAAATAAAAAGAAAGAGAGGAAAAGAGACGTTGGGGAACTTTCATATTTCAACTTTCACGTGCCATAAAAAAAGCCGACATAATTATATTCCACGGTGATTTTCACAATTAAAAAAAAAAATCTGTGGTTCAATATAGGCAATAAAATTTTTAACTATCTAAAGGTATTCCTCTTCCCATTTCGTAAAACTTTGAAACAATATTTTGAACAGTGTTTCAAAGCTTTACGAGATCCTCACACGTTTTCTACAGGATGTCTGATTCATGCTTCTCCTTTACACCTATCAGACGATAGCAGACCAACTAGCTGCGTCATATGGTAGGATTATTGTATACCATCCGCAGAACCTCTGATCTTTATTTCTCTTTTGCATTAACTGGGAGATGAAAGAACTCATAGATTAACATATATGTATTTAGCATATATGGACTCTTAAAAATGGTTTAGTCTATAATCCGACCGTGGATCGAAGTACAGTACACAGCAGACACCGCTTTACCCAGTAGGTGCAGAATCCGATGCGTGCGGACAGCGATAATAAATAAATAAGTGGATATACATACTGTCTTGTCATCTGCATAGACATGCGTTAACGTTCAGGCTCTCAGTACGAAGGTGTTTACCCGCTCTGGGCCAAAGACCTGTACAGCTGTCTTTTCTTACAGGATATTTCACTACATAAATACAAATGAACTGCTGCTGTATATATGAAGATCAGATCATCGAAAAAAATTCAAATTTCGAGATAAAAAGATTATATATTATATATATATATATATCAATGATGTTTTTTACTTGTTTTTAAACTTTTCAACATAACGTACATTAAGTTCTAGAGTCAAGGCCATACTAAGATGAAAGGTACAACAGCATCCAGTCTCCATCTCTCAGGAAGGCAAAACGAATTCTATCAATGGAACCTTTACATAGTGGAGGTGACGACAAAACGAATATAGTATATTGATACCTTTTTTATTAGTGGGAATGGGTAGCATTTTCTTGTTTGTATTCTGGTCCAGGTAATCAACACCAGGGATTATAGAAAATATATTACAAAGGAGCCCGGAGTGTTAGATAACACGTGTCCACGATGCCACCTGGCCTCAGAAACAATTCAGCACATCACCGAAGGATGCAAGGTGATCACCCAGATGTAGTATAGTCGTAGACACGGCCAGGTAGCCAGGATAATATATCAGAAGCTAGTGAGGAAGTACCGGTTGATCTAAGAAAGTGTACCGTATTACAAATACGAATCCCAGGCTGTACTGAGACCTCGCCATAATAAGGGACAAGACAATCCCCCACAACAGAACGGACATAACCCTTTTCGACAAAAAGGAAAAGCTACCTATCTGATTGACAAAGCGGTGCCCAGCACTGGGGACCTCCAGAAAACCTACGAGAAAAAGATCAGGAAATATATGGACCGAAGACAGGAGATCAAAGAGATGTGGCATATGCAACGAGTAGCAACAATCCTTATCGTGTCAGCTACCAGTATGGTGCCAAAGACCCTACATAACAGCCAAGCAGCAATAGGTCTCCGAGACAACACTTACAAGGAACTCCAGAAAGTCTCAATCCTGAACACCTGTAGGATAGTCAGAGAGTTCCTTGACCAACAGTAACACCAGACATAACAACCACCCTGTGCACTTGGTACCAATACCCATCACGGAGTGGAACCCCCCCCCCCCTCTCTGAAGAGAGAAATAATAATAATAATAACTAGGGGGCTTCGCCGCCTGCTCATTTCTTTTGATAAAATAAAATAAAATACTTACAGAAGCTTTCGACACTGTGTGTGTCTCTTCCTCAGCTATGAATACATAAATACATTACGATATCTATATAACATCGGTGTAGATACACCATAGACAACTCTTAAAGAAAAACTACAATCGTAGTGTGAAAGGCATCATTTCATCTGTATCTCATATTGTGCTCATCCTTCACAACGAGTTGCCCAGTATTGCGCGACCTCGAATAAGTAATGCTTCACTAATAGAGAAGACTATTGTTACTTATTCTGGGTGGGCACCACCACCACCCAGACGCACCGTTTCAAAGCTAGTTGGCTTTTCTTCGGTGGGTGCCTTTGGCACTACTTTAAGAGTTGTCTATGGTGTATCTACATCTTAAAATCTTAAATCTTAGAATCTTAAACTCTTAAAATTTTATGCCTTGTTGCATTTAGTTTATTTAAATAAATCCGTTACATATGGAAATCAAGAATGGTACCGCGTGGTCATGTAAGATAAACATAGCGCGTGACCACGATTAAACAGAAGAAGTTTGTTTTACCACAATAAAACAAGCTCCTGTTACGTACTTTTGTATTAGTTACGTATTACCACGTAACCTGCATCCCTCTTCTCCCATTGGCTGAATAAATATCACTAGGAGGAAAATTATTTTAATGTATAGAAAGAAAATAATAATGATAAATATCATTCGTATCTGTCTTCATCATTATCATTATCAATATATCATTCGTATCAGACAGAGACCAGCCAGTAATATTTTGTCTTTTAAATTGCATTAAGTTGGGAAATTGAGTTGGGAAACAAAAAAAAAAAAAAAAAAAAAGAAGAAGAAATTAATCCGTGTTTAGCTGTAGTTCTTTCTCTTTATTGGAATCATTATTGTCCTGTTTAACAGTTTGTGTCATAAATAAAATATGAATTTCTTTTAGATGTTTTCTTTACTTTTCCTAATAGAATGACAAAGATTATGTGGCATTTTATATGAATGGAAAACAATTAACCTTAACGTATTACCAAATATCAAGTTCAACTTAAAATTTTATTTTACTAATTATTACTTGTATTAACTTAAAACTTGGCTATAGTTTTGTACTCTTGTTCCCATAAGAAAAGTCCTAAAATTAACTATAGAAATGGTTTAGTAAAAGTTTATCGATTTCTCTAGAAAAGCTGTCAATGGTTGGGGAATCATTACGAAGGAAAACAAGAAAGGGAAAGGGGAAACTACTCTTTCCTCCTTCAGCATTAGTCTCAAGAAGAGAAACTAGTTTCACATTAGCTTCATGTTTATACTGTCGTTTATAATTATCAGTTGGTGCAACGTCACTTTCGCTTTCCTTCATCTTTAGTTAAATATACATATTTATGAACATCGACAAGTATTAGAGAGTTTATTTTACACATTGTTTATTTTATAGGGTTTATATTAAATTCTCTCATACAAATTATAGATTAGTTAACGCCACCTGGTATCAATTTGCATTTTTCAGACTGTTTTAGCAAGGTGTCGCTTCTTTCAATAATTGAAATTTACAAAACATTAAAAGTAAGACGCCATTGAAGTGACTACTTTCAGTGAAAATGGCTATAACTCTGCTATAACGCTGACAGGACGTAATTACGTGTTTGAATTTATTATAACCAATGCTCCTACAAAATGAAAACTCATGTGCTGCCTAACGTTCGTATTATGCCTTCATCCACATGCCCGCACACGCGCGAAAGGAGGCGAGGGAGGAAAATCGATGTTCCTTTTTTTAACCTTTAATCGTACTCTGGGCATTGACCTTGAACTATATTGTGTACTCTTGATCGAGATATTAACGGCATATACTTGACAACCAGAGTGTGAGGTTTATGTTTTCTAACATCTGAAAACATGTTAACTAAATCAACGAAGCATAAGCTATGTATACCATAATCCCATTTCAGAAATAGTGACGTACAAGGTCTTTGCCCTTGAATCGTGTCGCGGACGAATAAATACCAGACGGTGTTATGCGGCTGTGGTGTGAGCGCCAGCATTGCTTCTGTTAGTAAGTTTAAGGTGAGTCTAGTTTATAGAATCAATGAGGATATAGAAAACACAGATGCATTATTTTGCTCCCATTTTACGCATTGTAATAAATAAATGGCTCTCTCTGTGTTGTAGTTAACGTTCTCTGTTAAGAAATATTATTGTCATTAGAATTACACAAAATACATTCGTGTGAAGAAACTGATTGAAGAAAAATTAGGTCAATGTACTTTATGCTAGTTAATGTTTAAAAGAATATAACCTTTAAAATTGTTTAATTTAAATGAGATTGGTAATATCAGAATAATTGTTTTATAGTGAAAGTTGTAATTGGGTAGGTTTTTTCCTTGATTTTCAGCTTGGATACTTGGCAATGAAATATTTACAAATCTGAAGCATTAAAATTGCTTTTACGTAGTAATATTTTCTTGATATGAGGAAATAAAATATATTAAACAAAATGTGCAAAGCAGTGGCATAGCTTATATAAAGTGAAACAAAGCTGTTCAAAAATAAAACTTGATTTTCCAAGTGATGAGGTCACTCGGAAAATCATGATTATTTTCATATTAGATTATTTTCGAGTGATTAGATCGTTATGTATTTATAAAGTTGCAATTTACCAAGAAGAATATACGTGTAGAAGCTTTCATTTTAAAGTTGTTATTCTCTGTTCATCGTATTCGGAAAAACTTAATTCATCAAAATGTGACGTAGTGCACAAAGTTCTGTGCATTTCTCATTACGCAGATTTTCGCATGGAATTTAGCTTTATTTTATTACATGTGCAACAGTGCCTTTACTCAAATTTCTCCTTCTTTTCTCTTTTTTATTTATTTCCCACCTTTCGTCATCCACTGATATTAATGATTACTTTTATTAAAGAACTTGTTTCCTTGTATAGATCAAAGCAAAAATGTAGAAAAAATTTACATCTACTGTTTCAAGGTTTCCCCAGCTCTACGCGAAAAAGTTGCAGTCAGGTCTTGTTTACTCTGGAGATATTGAATTTGCACCGATTAATCAGGAGACCCTAAGGGCCGGCGGCAGTGCGCAGACGTTTCATTTAGTTTCGTGTTATACATGGCTACCACTAGCTGTTGGTTGTCAGAAAGTGGCTGTATAAAAAGAAAAAAGGAAAAAAAAAAAAAAGAAGAATCATCACTAATGCTGAAACTAAGACATCATGATTTTTTTCTCCTTTTAGAATTTTTCTAAAATTGCGATATCACGAAAAAGCTACAGCAAAACGGCGATCTGCCTGCAGCACTTTTAGCGTCCCCTGGCTTCGAACAAGGGAAGTGCCAGCTGTAGGGCGTAATCATTTAAAGGAGGTTACTAAAGGTACTAAGGCACAAGATAGGCTTTGCGGTATCCTCTTTGTTCAAATCATATTTCACAAAATTATGAAAATATCAAAAAATAAATTGGATTTGTAAGATTAAATATGCATGTGTATTCGAGGAATTTATTGTTAGAACTCGTAGCAATGTCTACACTAATACTGAAAATGGATGTCAGTGCAAATGAGATGCAGATTCGCCTATCCTAATAAGATTCTTGAGATAGATCGTTTTACAAAGTACATCTGAAGTGATTTATTTTGTGATAATATTATTATATCCGATATTACTGGTGTTTATAAAGTTACATATATATATGTATTTTTTTTTTCTTCTTCTTTAATATCCTAACGCAGAAACATCTTGAAAAATTACGGTGTCAGATGTAAAATAAATAAATAAATTTTTTGTTTATAGTCCAAGACAGCCACATAGGGCTGGAGGAATTACATGTGCCAGAACTCTTACTATTTGAAAATTGAAAATGTTACTAGATGTTTAAGAATTAAAAAAATATATAAATATAAATGTGTGAAATAAAAATATATATTTTTATTTATATTACGTGGCTATCAGATCCTACCCCCACCTTGCTTTCTCCTGTTGATGATACTTCCACCAGTTCATTTTTTAGATTGATAAAGACGAAAGCGGCCATATTTTATGTTTTAAATTGTTGTTTTTAAATCATTTTATTTTTAATGTGTTATGTACTTTAATACTGTACCTGTGCTTTAGTGGGACATTGATTTGATTTCTAAACAATATATATTTATAATACTCCGTGTAAATAATATTTAATTTTATGTTTTTATGAACACTCCTGCTCTATACCTTTCGTAGAAAAGTATAAGCAGGAGTGTTCATAAAGGTAGGCTAAAAATAGATCATTACGTATTAAACATAGTGTTCGGTAATCTGAAATATGTTAAATTCTGTTCATCTTTGATAATCTGTGCTATACTACAAAATGAAATTACGAAAATGATGATTTCAGAAAATATTTGTGAACGTATATCAGATAAGCTCTCACGACAGTACAGTGGATATAATCACTGTTCCCCCCCCCAGTACAGTGGATATAATCACTGCCCCCCCCCCCCACACACACCAGGTCGAAAATGCTTGGGTTCAAAATCCCATCAATGATGCAAGAAATATTTATGGGCTTTTTTTTTTTTTTTTCAAAATGTAGCTGAGTTAGTGTGTCTCAGGCAAGAGTTGCAAGGTTTTTATTCATGTAAAATCGGTTTTTTCATTCAGCAAGTAGGCAAATCGACCATAGAACACACCCAGTTTACAGACGCAATACACTTGTTCCAGTCTTAGTTGTTTCGGCGCTTAACACTCATTCACTCATATTAGATAATCACGATTAAAAATATACAATTTGAAGTAACGAAGGGTATGCTTATGCATTATCCTTCAAATAGTATAAAACGCAAGCAATTTTTGCAAGCAGACCTGTCACATTTAATAAATATCTACAGCAAAAAGCATGCCAAACGACTACCATGATGAAATATGTAAAATCTACTCGAAAGTTGCTTTGTGTGATATTTAAAGATTGGTTTGGCAGAGACCTCTACCGAGATTAACGGTTGGAAGAGAAATTCCAAAAATACTGTATTGCTGTCTTCTTGCGACAAAAAACTACCTTCCCATACTTAATGATTAAAAGAGTGAAATAAATGATATTTTACACTTTAATTTTATACTTTCATTTTTTAGAAAATATTTTTAATAAACAAATTGAGAGCAGGAAAACTGATTTCATTTAAACTAATATAAAAATTTCCAATTGACATTGACAAACCTAATTTCATAGGCCATATTTTAAACTTTTCACATTTATATAAACAATACTGACCAGCCTAAGTTAATTACAACACTGCTCGCTGTTACATCTTAGACGTGCCATTTTAGGAAAAAAAAGGAAAATTATCTGAATAAATTTGTGTTTTAGTAGCCCTTAACATGGCATAACAAAAGTGGCAGGAATAACTTATTAAAAATAAACTTTACAATGTCTATGTACTATGAAAGAGTTTTTCGTTGTAGACTTCATCCTTAGTTTCCAAAATGAGACTAACTGTTGCGATTCTTGTCTACAAAAATCCAAGAAACAAAATATATACAAACAAGCACGATGAAGATAAAAAAAAAAAGGTAAAAAGAAATATTTGACAGTTTTTTTTACCACCTCTGCAGTGTGGATAACCTGGAATGGCATTTCTTCTACCTACCGTTATTCAAGCAATAGGATTCTCATTTATCCTATTTTCAATACTCTCCATTCCACAAATGACTGCGAAATACTGTAATGATTCTTTTGTATTCTCTCTGTCTTGTAAACTCTCACTCCTTATGTGGTCGTCCCAGAGAAAATTTATTTTATTTTATTTTATATTAGTATTAGCTGTCTATCTGCTGGAAGCAGTACACAAGTTATGATATACTGTACTACATTTACATGTTGGCATGCGGAGGGATTCAAAATGCTCAGAGTGACTCGTCGCATTCTGGTTTTGATTTTGATTTCAATTGATTTTTAAGAAATCAAACAGGAATAATCAAACCCTAGTTACGTAGCTCTTACCATACAGTGAACAATTGGCATAATATTGCTGTTCAAAATTTTATATTATTTTATTGATAACGTCATACACAACATCAATTTAATACAGAGTTAAGGATAGCAGAGCACAAAAAATTAATTATTGTCTCCACTCCTGGAGGAAGTTGGCTCGCTCCTAGAACATATTGTAGTTCGTTCATATTTGCAATAGTGATCAGTCTGTAAATGACAGTGTTCTTTCCCAGGTTGGTTTAGAGAACATGAGTCTTTCTTCAGGATATCCCTTTTACGGACTGCTGCCAATGAGAATTTAAGGTGTATCTTCTCTAGAAGTTCGGGTGAGTTTATAATAATGGAAAGGTACACTAATTGGCAAAAAAATTAAAAACATTTGGCCAATATCTAGTACGGCTACTCTTTTCCCGAATTACAGCGTAGCACCATGGATTCCACTAGGTGTTTGAAGGAATCTAGCTCCAGATTTAATCATTCTTCCATCAGGATATTTGTCAGCTGCTAGATTATAGTCGATAGAAAACTGCCAGGCCGAACTGCCCTTTCCAGCATATCCCAAACGCCAGGATAGATGTTAGAAATCTTGGGAACATTCCTTGAACGATTCAGATGCAATTTTTGCACGATGGATAGTTGTCTTCTTGAAAGAATCCATCGCAATCCAAGTAAAAATGAAGCATTGCAATTATTAGTCCAGTGCGAACGAAAGATATTCGTTGAAGGAAACACGACTGTTTAACGGTACGAGCAGACCCAGTCCGTCCTAATAGAACTTATCCCAATCATGATCTCACCTCCAGCCGCTTGAATGGTGGATACGAGACAGTCTGGGAGCACACATTCACCCTACCATTGAGGCAAAAGAAAATGTAAATCGAGACTCAGACCACAAGGCAAACGCCAAGAGTGGCGTTTTATTATTATTATTTTTTTTTTTTTACAGAAAGAAGCGGCTTTCGTATAGGCACACGACTTCCAAATCCCAAATTCTTCAACTCCCGCAGCATATTTCGGTTGGAAATGGTTCTTTCTTTGCATAAATTGAATTTTTCAGTCACATGCTGCACACTGGACCCCCAAAGCTGACCCACAATTTGCTTTAATTCCTGTGGTTTCTTTCGTGGAATACCGACTTTCTGCCCTATTTCTTCCTTTTAGGATGTATTCTCGTTTTTCCTTCGACACAAGTAATTTCTTTTGTTTTCTCAGTTAGCACTCCTGCTAAACTTGCTCCAACAATAATACCTTTCCGAAAATCGTAATGATCACCTGTCTTTCCCATGACCGGATCAACTAAGAAACTCCAGGAAAGTATACAGTATTTATCTGATACTAAGGAACGTATGATTATACCATATGACAACTTATATTTGCATCTGTACGTCTCTGTTGAAGCCAGTTGCAAAAGGTTTCTTTGACCAGTTATTGTATACTACAGTAACTGGTCAAAGGAATAATAGTTATTTTTCAAAGCAACCAACTATAACTATGACATCAGTATATTCTGTCAGTTGTTTTTATTCCATGATATAAAAAAGTGACATGGTTACCTCTTATGAAAAGCAAATTTGCAAAATGAAAAACCTGCAGACTTGTTTTTCTGGATGAAAAAGGTGCTTTGCAACAAACAACAACAACAAAAAATACATTACATTACATTCCTTCCGTCTTTACAAGATTCGAAACTAAGGCGTTTTCCACGAGGTGTGGAAGGACATCAGTGGTGGTCTTGCAACTTGCGAGGTTAGTCGTAATAATAGCAAAGCCAAATTAGTGACATTATATATAAATGACAAATATGTATAGCAGTACGGTTGCAAATGTATGTGCGAATATATTCTAAGTGACAGTAATACAATGGTGTTGCTGTAGAACAGAACTAATGTGCAAAGGAAAAAAAACATACACAAATACATAAAAAAGATAATTTCTACTTGTTGATAAGAATTAGCGATGACATCAAGGGATCGTTGATGACATTGATGAGGTTCTCGGTCACAAATTTGCATCCTGGTGATTTTCCTACTGCTCTGAAAACTGTTTCAGTTCTGTTTATACTCCGGCACGGTCATGTAGATCAAAGAAGTTTATATCTAGTCATTTCACAAGAATATTATAATTAACAATACTGTATTTTGTGGTCCGTAGATTCGAACCACGGTCAGATCCAAAGCGTGTACTGCTATACTTTGGCTTTGACCGCTCGACTACATACAGGTTGAGATGTTTATAACTGAAGGGACCCGATGAGTGAAAATTTATTTCTAGGTCGTAGTTTGAATTCACTTTATTGACTGAGAGCATCACCTAGTAGATTGCATTTATGGAGAAGTAGAGAAACTTTCTGTCTATCTCTAAGAGAAAGGATATGGCAATTTTCCACATCCAGCCGAACTTCCATCACAGTATTCTGATGGACTGTCTAATTGTTACTTGAAAGTGAAGAACATACTATTCATTCGCGATAGTAACGTAAACCAGAAGATTGTCAGCGTAATTTATATAACGAACCTCTATTGGCTCAGGTTTTCATTATATCATTCATGTTGATGCAGAACAAGTGGGTGCCAACAGACTTCATTGGAGCACTCCTGCAGCCAAAAGAATGGATCTGAGGCGAACTTTTTAATCAACAAATCGTTTGGTTTGTGTACACATCGGCAGCATGGCGCCTATGTAATCGGAGCGGGTTGCTACTGCTTATTTATTTAGATAAAATGTGCCTTGCAGGACGTTTAATTAGATCTTTCCGTAGTTTCACAAATACCCTGCACCCTTGCATGTGCCGCACACTCCATTTTTGAAGACACGAATTAGAAAAAAAATTATGTGAATTTATTTTCTATAACCCGATTTGCAATTTTTTCTGCTGTATATTTTCAATTTTTACTAACCATGAAAAACTTAAAATATAACATTCATAACTACAATCATTTAGTCTTCATGATTAGGCTGCTGTATAAACTGGATGAAGTTTGATATTGGTAAGATCCTATGCTAGATTTCAGGCTGGCTAAAAGATAGGAGCCAATGAGTTTTCATAAATGGTCAGTCTTCAGGGTAGCATAGCAAGGGTCCTTCAGGGATCAGTGTTGGGTGGTCCCACTCCCTTATTTATAATTTTTATAAATGATGTTGACATGGGTATCCAAGATAAGCCATTAAAGTTTGCTAATGACTTGATTATGGAAAAGGTGGTTAACAAGCTAGCCCAAGCCATATTGCTTCAAGACGCCTTGGAACTGTTGCATATAGGGTCCGAAAAATGAGAACAAAAGTTTAATGCTTCTAAATGTAAGGGTTATACACCTGGGATCTCGGAAACATAAATCCTGGAGTCACGTATAAGATAGGGAAGAGGAACTAAAAATGGTTCAAGACGAAAAAAGCATTTATTATGATTCAATCTGACATGATATTTTCCGCGCAGTGTAAACAGGCAACCGGGAAGACACGTGGTGTCCTGTCTATGAATTATAGGATCTTTATTAGTAGGGAGGAGGACAACATTATCCCTACAAACTTTAGGATGATTTGGATGGCCTACTAGCGACCCAAAACTGCACTCCCTTGTGCGGCTTTTTTCTCTTCGGGGAGGGAGGTATTTGCTCTTCTCCTCTCCTCGCTTCCCCATATTTTCACTGTCGTGGGGCATGGGCATGCCCCACTGGGAAGGGGGATCCTATTCGGCCCCTCTTCTTCCTATTTCATCCCCCCGTCTTCACCCTCCCTCCTATCACTTTCTCTTGTACAGCGACTGCCCCACATGTCCAAATTTAAATCACATCAAATTTTGCCCGACCTTTTAGGCTTTCTAGAAATAGTTCTTTCAGCGTAAAATCCCACGCAGCGCTTTCTAAATGCAATTTTACTTAAATCAACAGCGATAGCTCCAACCTTTATTTTAGGTCCTAGTCACCGAAATCCCAGGAAAGTAAGTGTCAGCACCTGCCAGAGCATGATTAGTCTCTTGGTACACCCGGCCGGCGTCCCCGTCGCTAGGTGTGGTAACGCCGGGTCCCACTGGGGACCCGGCGGCTAACAGGCCGGATGAACAATGGGCACAACAAACTACATACCACATGACCCTTACATTATTTTTAAACCTCTGTCATAGACAGGGTACTGTCACTCGATACATAGAACATACGCAGAGATGGGAGAAATCCCCGGAGCCGTCAGATCCTCAACATATCTATACCCATCCCTACAAGGAGATGGAATATTTTATTCTGTTCTGGAGACCGCACCTAAAAAAATAAAAAAAGACATCGGCTTCTGGAGAGGGTTCAGAGAAAGGCGGGTAGCACTCGTCATTAGACTGGTGACGAGTGCTACCCGCAAGGGTCAATGTCACTGTAATAACTAAAAACGAAAGTCAATCTTTAAAAAAATTATTATTTTTTAAATAAAAGTCAAGAGAACCAACATGCAATGTATTTGTAACTCCCTCCAAAATATGGAACAAGAAATTAGTGGTACATTTGTTGAGTTTGGTATATTTGTTGAGAAGAGCAGGTAATAAGATATAGAAATAATACCTGGTACTAAGCTATATTGGAATTGACGGTACTGTAAAAAATCCTACTGATTTTGTTTATAAAATTACTTTTTTAGGTTTTATGTAGTTTTAGTTATATAATTTTTAAATACTGTAGATATTTAGTTTTAGCAGTCGTGGCAGAATGATGTAAGAAAGCAAGCTTATATAACCTCAGTGAAAAACAAAAAAAAAAAAAAAAAAGAAGAAAGCCAACACTTCCCATTTCACCTGTCCAACCCCTCCAAAATATTGAGTTTACTTATTCCACTCAAGGCTTCATACACCTCAATCAGATCTCCTCACAGGTACTTACACTCCAGATGCTGCAATTTCTAATACTGAAGCATTCCTGGTGAGAGCACCGTTCGGCACCGCTCACCAATCTTGTTGCTCTTTTCTGCACCCGTTCCAACAGATACATGTCCTTTGTAAAATGAGGCTTTCAGAACTGTATACAATACTCAAGATCTAGCCTAACCATTGCCTTGTAAAATGGGATAATCAACTTATCCTGCTGGAAAATTTTCTGTATATCATTGACAAAACCCCATGAGCTGTTCTGGCACCCTGTCTGCACTGCTCAGAAAACTTCATATCTGACTGGACAACTACCCCAGGTCTTTTCCATTCTTTCATTCTCCACTGCCCTGAGGTGTGGTACCACCAGCTGGTATGTTAATCTGGGACTATTGCTTCCTATATGGCCCTCATGGATAGCACAGTTGGTAGAATCGCCGTTTTCGCCACACCGGGTGAAAAATACTTGAGTTCAAGTCCTGTCGATGACAGGAACAATTTTTGTGGGCCTTTTTTACAAGTTGGCTGAATTAGTCGGTCTCAAGCTAGAGTAGCATGATTTTTTCACCTGGGAACTCGGGTGTTTCGTCCAGCAAACAGAAAATCGCCGTAGAATACCCAATTTACAGACAGTATACGCAGAGCAATATGGCCTTAGTTACCGATGCACCTAAAACAATAGACTAAATAGGCTTCCCATATGAAGTACTTTGTCATATTTTATTCAATATTAAATATCAATTTCCACTTCTCAGCCACATGTGGCTAATTTATCTAGATTTTGTTGCAGTAACATTCCCTGATCACTGTGATTAACTACTCTGCCAACTTTCATATCATGTGCAAACCTAGACATTAAGCCTAACATGCCTTCATCAATATCATTAATAAATATAGAAAACAATAATATGCCCAGCATGGACATGGAGGACTCCAGTAATAACATTAGGCCAGGAAGTGCAGTGCCCATTGATAATCACTCTGCTTTCCCTCACTCAACCAGCCCTTTATCCATGGCAGTAACTTGCCTAATGCTACCCTGCTCCAATTTGTATATCAGTCTTTTATGTACAACAGTATCAAAAGTTTTTGTTAAATCTAAGTGTATGAAGTCAAAACTATTTTTTGCATCCAGTTCCTTTGTTACTGTGTCATTGTATCCAATCATATTGGTTAGACAAGATCGTCCGTTAACAAATTCATACTGTAACTGCATTTCTGTCTAAATGATCATGCATTACGCCTTTAACCAGTGACTTCATTAGTTTCCCTGGAACAGAAGTCAAGCTAACAGGACTGTAATTACTTATGTCTCCCTTTGATATCCCTTTATGAAAAGGGGATACATTTGTACATTTCCAGTCCATAGGGAGACCTTCCCTGAATCCAAGGGTGCTCATAATCATTACTAAAGGTTTGCTTCTTTTGCTGTCTCCTTTAATATAATTGGATAGATCCCATCCACCTGAGGTGCCCATTTTACGTTTAACTTCAACAATTTCTCCTCCACTTTCCTCAAATTATTCAGCTCTCTGCTAAAATTTGACTCACATCTGGTATCCCCATCCCTAAAAATATCATGATGTGTGAATGCAGAATCAAGAATACCCATTTAGTTTGTCCGCATCCTGAGCAGTATCATCGAGAGTAAAATTCATATCTAGAGGACCACTGTGTCTTTCTTCCTTCTACTGTGTACATAAATAAAGACGCCTTAGCTGCTTTTCTTTGCATTCTTTGCCAGATTTCTCGTAATCTGCCTTACCTTGCCTAACCTCCTTTGTGACTTGATTGCAGACTGGCTTATAGCTATTGTAGAGATCTGTATCACATGATAATTTATATGCAACCCATGCATTTTAACGAGATTTGTAGCGAATCTTATGTACTTAATAAACAAAAATAGCTTATCATATTATCTAATGCCATTTGCAATCGATTACAGATATAAATTTCTTAAAATTAATTTCATACTTCATCCAAGTTTACATTAAAAAAGTCAGTGTTTATCCGTTTCAATGGTTATTTAACTTGGAAGTTCTTATCCATTTGTTATTTGAAAAACATAGTATTTTAAGTATGGCATTTAGTAAACTGATGCATTAAAATTCCTTAAAAATCCATTCTGCAATATACAACATTTATTTTAAAAATTTGTTATAGTTTAAATAAGAAATTTAAAATCATTACGTTTTATCTAAAAATTGGTTAATATTATATTTTATTTTAAAAACTGGTTGGCCTTTAAAAATATCGAAGGGAAGACGAAATTGTGTATTTGGAGTTTTTGTTGTTTTTTTATTACGTTGGAAAATAAAACTTGTTTACTAAACGAGCTTTATCTTCCGCTGTGATGTACATTGTACTTATATAGTATTACACTAGTTTATCATGCAGAATTTAAAAATTGTGGCCATCTGCACTCTTCATAACATAGATAATGCATTCAATGAAGTAAATTCAGCCCACCAAAAGCGAGCATGAGGTCAAATATTAAATCTCAAAAATTAAAATCCATTCTAAACCTGTTCGTGCCCTTGTCCTCATTATAATAACTTGAGACTAGCTTCCTTACTGTATCGGTTGGTCTACCATACGACAACGTTGACCACTATTGCTCCCTCTGTTTTGTTAAGTTTCTTTCATTAATATTTATAAACAGAGTCTACTGTTCCAGAGTAGGATGTTGAACAATAGCCTTCCTACCCCTCCTCTTTCTCCTCCCTACCTATCCACAGATTTCACTGAGGTATGAAAACAGCGAGTCGTGATTATTTCCGGTAGTTGTGGGGCCAGCTACTTTTACTTCCGGTGTTTTTTGCCTCCATTTATCCAGTAAGTACAAAGTCAGTATTCTAAATAAATAATTTGCATATTATTGTTCGAATTTGTGTACGTATATCCATTGTGATAACAACAAATGGTGTTACCTTTCCGCATGGAATGTATAATCATCATAATCTATGTTACGTGCCACTATTGGCTTCTGCAATATCATATTACTGTTGATTGTGTGTTCACAATCAACAGTAATATGATATTACTTCTGCAAACTTTTATTCGAAGTTTGCAGAAGTTTGTTTTATTCCAAGATATAAAATAAATCTGATTTTTTCCCTTTATATATATTGTGCTTCTTCTGAAATGGATATCATAGTTTATTTCCTCCCAACTCTTCTGACAAATGAAAGGTATTTAGCAGAAAATATAACATATACGATATGTTTTTTTAATTGAAAAAATATCATTTTTCAATGCTATTTTTTCATTTTAATTGCGATGTGAATTCGAATATAGGCACTACAAAAAGCAACCCATTGAAAAAAAAAGTAATTTCCCATATGTCAAAAGATCAAGGCCAATCTTAAAATACGTACATTGTTGTGACGTATGATACATTGATTATAATTAACGTTATATTATTATTAAAGTTAAATTCTAATGTTTATTAACTATCCTAATTTATACTTTTTTGCCATAAAAAAGTTAATAATAATTAGGACTAATGCTATTACTCCAGTAATAACATTAGTCCTAGTAATCTAATTTTTGAAAATATTATATCAGATATATCGGTTATGGATAGAGGGCGCACTCTTTCACTGAAATCTGTCTTTTTGGACGTCGAATTCTTGCCGACATCAGCCAAAGGCTTCACAGTAACCTGCCACATTTTAAGTCCATGTATTAAAATAAAGAATTATATATTTGAAGAATATATAAAATGGGCACACTGACCACATAAGTTTAAGTACATGGATTTTATATATATGTGTGTGTGTTTTTTTTTTTTTTTTTTTTGGCAGCAGTTGAATAAAACAGCAGGACTAATTAGTTTTTATAACTCAAAACTGATACCGTTTTTAGCCATAATTCGCCAAAAGTTCTTTCACATAAAAAGTTTCTGTATCGTTTCCTATGAAACGTTTCAACAAGAAAACTCTAGCAGAGGTGTTAGCATTTTTTCCTATGAGGTATTTCTAGGCTTTCATCCCGCATTTCGCTAACAGACTTTGGAACGTATGCTGTTTGGTTATGTAATAAATAATTGGGTTCAAATAATATTAGAAAGAGAGTAATCTAATTTTCTAAAAGATTTAAGTCAGAAAGGAAATTGTGGAAATGGGATACGAATGCTAATTTTAAAATTTGCAGAAAGCATATTGACAGACAAAGAAAATTTGCTGAATTAATAAATAAATGTGGTTAACAGTTTTAAGCGCCTCGTGTTTATTGTTTAAGGTCCTTCAAAATCATTAAAATTCGTCTAAGACGAGAAAGACATGTCTTTCATAGATGGAGGGCAAGTTTCCAGTCACAGAGATGAACTCAAAAATCTCTCTATTTACTAAATTTACCAGCTGACTATCGGGAGTCCTTGTGCAGCCTAGCTGTTTTCTGTATAGGAAAAAAATAAAAATTAAAAAAGGAGCCGAAGCTGTACAAGAGCTCCGATCAAAATCTATACATGTATATCTAAAAGCCAGCATACAAATTTTTCAATATATGCCATTAGTAACTGAATTTTTTTATTAAATATTGAAATGCCTCTACGTAGGGACTATACTCAAAATCCTGATCATCAATAGTTACAAGGCAGTTATTTTTCCTTCTGAATATTGAAGATCATGACCACTGATATTAAAACATTTATACGAAAGAGGAGGTATATAAATTTATTACTTGTGCAAGATATCCATAACAAAATGAAGAAGCATTAAGAATTATTGTTTGCTGTCTTAGAGTTATATAGCATCCGCCCAACAAAAAGCATGTGTGTGTGTGTGTGTGTGTGAAATATCTAGTGATGAAAATATGTACGTATGCTATGAAATCCACATCAAATCAAATTAGGTATTACCACGTCAGTGATAATACCTAATTTGATTTTTCATTCATGCTTACTGTCTCTCATTGTCCTCATTCCAACGAATCGCCCGGGAACTATTTGAATGTACTCAAACTGTGTGTGTTTACGTAGTAGTTTTACTGCTCTTTATACTATATATAATTATTGTGTAGGTAGCTGATAGAAAAATGAAATTACTGTACTTGGATACGATGTATAAAAAATAGAAAAACGCTACCTGTACTTCACCAGCTTTTGATATGCAAATTGCTTTTCATCCTCTGATAGATGATACAAAAGGAGGCTGCGGTTAGTCCAACATTATAAACTAGCATTGCAGTACGGCCATGCCTCAGTGACTTCAAATGGGGTGTAAACGTTGAACAGATTGGCAGGAGTATCTCTGACAAAGACTGGAGTCCACCAACGTGTCATCAGGAACTGTCTAGAGGATGATGTCTTGAGTGAAAACGAGAATATGTCATTCTCGAAATATGACAACAGCCGATAATTCACATTCGGCGACAAATATCTGATCATTGGGAGCTGCATAAAGGTGAATATTGTGTTGTTGTTCACTAGCCGTTCATAACATTCATCAATGAACCTCTGCATAGCGGAAAAATGGGACATGGTCTGATGAGGTGGTGTAGTAAAAGTTCCGGTGTGAAAATTTTCTGGAATGCTTGCGTCGAACAGGCAAGAGTTTCGGAAACTCCGTAATGGTATAGAGCGCATGCACCTGGTGGCTTGGGTTTCCTCCTCATCTTTCCAGCAGACAGCTATAGCGAGCAACATGACCAACCTGAATCAACATCTGTACCCTGTTCTGCAACATTTCTGTCCTTCCAGAAAGGGCATCTCCGAGAACGATGATACTATATTTTACTGGGCCCGTATTGTCAAGATTGGTTCAGACATCACGAGGACGATGTTATCCCGGTGCTATAGCTTTCCCAATCATTTGACATTAGTTCCATAGAAATTGTGTAAGAGTTTTTGGATCGATGCCTACGACAGAGGCGTTTTGCCACCGTCCATCGTAAATTGCCAACTTTCCTTGTGGATCAGTGAAGCCAGATACGTTTACGACAATTATAGTCTTGTGGATCCTGTGCAACGCTGCAATAGCGCAGTTCTGGGGGAATATTGTGGCCAACACCATATTGATTGACTTTTGGTAGATATTTCCTTATTATGTCTACCACCTATAGTGGTATACATAATAAGGAAATATCTACCAACGTGTTCCTATATATTGTTCACCATGGTACTTGTATGATGTTGTGGTTTCTCTCCCTTCTCTTTGATGATAAAGTTCCGTTATTTTTAATTTGTTAAGTATCTTGTCGTGGAAAATCATTTTTGCAATGCCAAAAGAATTTAGTAATAAATACCCAAGCAGGCCTGTAAGATTAGACAACCATTCATCGCTTTCGCGCGTCATTGATGAACATATTCCTCGTAGAATTGCATGAAACACACACTAAAAAGAGTCAATACAAAGAATTAATACACTTCCGCGCTAGAAACACTCAGCACTTTCTGTAATATTTTTAACAAAATTGTGTATTCGTTTTAGAGTATTTTTGTTATGTGGGAAACGATTGTATTTGTATCGATTTTTTTCAAACTGGGATGCATTTAATTATTTATTTAAACTGGGTTGTATTTAATTGGATTATCATATTGTATAAAAGTATTAGAAAACAATATGTTTCTTTCCAAACGCCTTTAAAAGTGTGTAACCAAAGATCACCGATCTGTAGTAATAAAAGGGTATCATCATTTTAAATTAGAACCCATGAATATGCGAGTAATTTCGAGTAAAAGAGCGCTGTAGATACGAAAATTACAAGTAACAGTATTTTCTGACTTTACTGAATTTTTCACAAAAAAAGGTTGAAATTATTACCATTGTGATCACATCACTGAACACGACGAAGCGTGTTCAAAAACACGATACCAGCATGCTGGTAGTGACGTTGAATATAAAATTTAAATTGCTTTTCATTTCTTTCAAAGTGCTTGAATGTACGCAGTGCTGTAATCATAAAATTAGCAGAAGGTATATCTATGAATGTTACGAAAAGCAGAGAGTATACTGCAAGAAATTAAAGAATATTACTAGTTGTACACGTGTTAATAAAAGTTTTTAAAAAATAAAACTATAAGTATTGCCTAAGAATCGAATTCTAATAACTTTATTTTTTAATTTTCAATAAATATTTTAATATTTGTTTTTTTTTTTCAGTTGTTTTTCACGTCTTTCAAAAACGAGAAGGTTTTTGAAAGACGTAAAAGACTTATTCACCTAAAAAAAATCCAGAGGGTATATCGCCTATACCCTCCCTACAGCCCTGAATGTATGTATTGTCTGTACGTGTTGTCTTTGACATAGCACCACAAAAGAGAAGTGGTTAGAAGGTTGTTGGGCCGTAGACAACGTTTGTAAATTGCTTGTGTTCTTTGGTCGATTTGCTGTTTACTGGAAGAAAAACCCGAGTTTCCTGGAGAAAAGCCATGCTACCCTCGCCTATGACCGACCAACTCAATCACTTTGTGAAAAAGATTTATAAAATTTCCTCACGTCATTGACAGGTTTCGAACTCAGGTCTTTTCCACCCTTCCGGAGGATGGTGATTATACCAACTGTGCTGACCACGAAGCCAAAAAAAATAAAATGAAATAAAAATAAAAGAACTCTAATAGCCACAAATCTGGCGAGCATGGTAGCAATATTATTTTATAAATTATGCTCGATCTCCACTCAAGGACAGTTCGTTAATAGAAGCGTGTGAAGGTGACTTATTGAGCTATTTTGGTGAAACCAAACTTTAACAAAATCCTCAGTGAGGCGTCCCAGGAATTCATGAACTACGTCAATATCTTGCTGAGAGATGATGATTTCTGTGAAGAAGGTGGACCCAATAATCTTCTGGAAGCTCATTGCACACTACACCTCAATCTTCATAGAGGGTAGGGAAAGGTTCATGTGCTGCATGGGAGATTTTTCCTTCCACCTCAGACAATAATCTTAAAGTTTACATACCCAATAGAATGAGACCAGGTCTCATCGGCGAAGAAAATACATGTACAGCCTAACATCTGAGGGCCTTTATCCATTTTTTCCAGTAATTATCCACAGTAATGGTTTCGTTTTTCGCAGTCTGGTGCGAGAAGTTACTATATGACATGCACTTTATACGGAGTTTTAACTTCCTCACCGATGCATGATAAGAGCCATATGACATTCGCTTTTATTGTGCAAGCCTCCATAGTGACTAACGTGGACTGGTTGCTAGGTAGTCTTTAATCTACGCTAAACTTTATCAGTCACAACAGTCGACGTGCGAACACGACACTCAGGATTCACATTCCCACTCTCTCCCAGAACATTTTTACAAGCTTCCATATCGCTGATTTTGATGGTGCCTTACAACATCGAAATTTCATACATAAATTGGGTGAGTTGTTTTAAACGACTATTTTAAGGTAACGTTCCTCAAAGGGAAACGTTACTGCTTGTATTGCGCATGCACATTGTAGTTTTCCAGATTGTCAACAGATGGCGACACCATGCACAAAATAAATAATCTTATATATAATAAGATATACACTGCCCTACCATTAATATCCGCACACCCCTCCATGGATGGGGAAACTGGTCCTATGCATGCAACACGTCACAGAACCTGCTATAAATATGCACACTGGGCTTCGAACAGACAATTGTAAAAGTGAGCATGCAAGATGACACGTTCAACAGAATTACCTCAACAGTTCAACAGAATTGATTGCCTCAACTAGTGCTAGACGCCGATTAACATGGTTTAAGGAGCGCGAATCATGGACCGTAGAGCAGTGTAAAACAGTCCTATGGACAGACAAGTCGAGATTCGCACTCTACCAGTCTGATGGCCGTTTTTGGGTGTTGCGAATGCCAGGGGAACAATTCCTTCCTGATTGTATCCTCCCAACAATGAAGTTTGGTGGAGGCAGTGTCATGGTAAAGGGCTCCTTTCGTGGTTTGTCTTGGGCCCATTAGTTGTTATGGACAAAACCATAAATGCTGTGCAATACCAGGATTGGCCAGCCCAGAGTGCTGATCTGAACCCTGTCGAGCATCTTTGGGTTGTATTGGATCGTTGAGTACGTGCATGTCGAGATCGCCCACAGAAGGACAAGGCCGAGCTGGTGGCTGCGTTAAAGACCGAGTGGAGGAACATATCACCTGACATTTATAAAAAGATGGTTTAGAGTATGCCGCGAAGATTGAAGGCGTGATAAAAGCAAAAGGTTTCAGTACAAAAAATTAATTGACACAATAAAAGTCCTTTTTTTGTCTAAAGGCAGGTGTCCGGATATTAACGTTAAGGCAGTGTATATACATACTGTATATATAAAATTCTTTTATTGGCCGAAATGAAATTAATGATAATCATAAGGGCTGCAGTGGTTAATCAGAGATTCATAATAAACGAAAAAAATGGCATTAATTCTCAGTGACTTAAGCAACAGATTATGCAACTAATATAAAAAAAAAGAGAGAAATAACACAATAGTAATTTAGAAGTAAAGAGCAATTGTATTGATCATATTATTCATATAGGCTCTCGCCAAACCAGAAATCAGTGTAAAGTTTATATTTGATAGTACCAGTGGAGTCCATTTTCTTCACTCTAATGTTGATTTTCTTTCATTTCTTCAATCTGGTAAGGTTGATTTTCTTCCATTTTCTTCAGGTACACGGAACATTCGACTCTACTTTTGCTAAAGCGATTTTATGAAGACTTTTACCACATTTACTCCTACGTTTATTCCGAAGTAATCATAAGTCCTTTAATTTGCGACGTACCATCGGGGATATATAATGGCGTACATATACATTCCGTAAACAAAACAAGTCTTTAATGAACATATATGATCAAAAACAATTAGATACTGAAATTATTGCACAAATCCAAACATAAAAAAATCGACCAGTGACCATCTTGCATAGTGCGCCACCTAATGATCAAGAAAGTAAGAAAGATTATTACATGCATATTTCTTGTCTCTATCACAGTTTTAATCGAAGTTTTTCACCTTTTCATGGGGTCGCATTTAAAATAGTCAATGAAAACTTAGTTTTCAAATGTTAATAAATTAATGGCCTATTAGGATATACCTTATTTAAAATGCAACTGTCAAAAACTGTTTTCTTAGCCGGATTTTTACAAAGTGATGTATCTGACTTTTCTAAAATATTTTTCTTGTTTTGCAGGCCATAAATGGATTACGCATAGATTTCAAGAGAAACATACTGTACGTTCAGTATAATTCCTCGATGTGAATACAATTCTTAATCTTTCAGTAAGTCATTTTAAGTAGAAATTTACTGATAACTATAAAATATTGTATGCAAAACATTCTAAACGTAAATCGTTTCTATAAATGAATGAATAATCTCATTAAATTCCTTGTACCTTTACATTGGAATTTTAAGGGAATTTTTAATTTTATAATAATATTCATGTTTAAATAAATTGGTTTTCTTCCTTTATACCACGTGTTTACTTTCTTCCAGTGATTCTGTTATGATAATATATATGTGTTATCAATCTGGTCCTATAAAAATCAAATATATTCAAAGGTATCTTATTCATAATTGGCAATAGCTGTTAAAAAAAACAAAAAAAAAAAAAACAGTAACTTAATTATTACAGTACTATGTTTATTTATTTATTTATTTTGTTGTTGAATTCAAAACCTTGAATTTTATGTTCATTGTAAACTTGAACTTTAAGTAGCATTCAAATATTGTCTTAATTCGAGGAATGGCAGCGCCACCGTACAATTCAAGCTTTTTTTTTTTTTTTTTTTTCTGCCTTTTGGTAGCAGGAGAGTGTATGTCCAAGAATACTTTGATACAGCTGCAAATTTTGATATATTATCCGGTAGTTGCTAATTGCCCTGAAATTAAGTACTGTAAGTGTGAGCTGCATGATGGAAGACGTATTGCTATTCGCTTTTTGCGTTCCATGCAATATGGATGCTACAGACACTGAGAGAAATGATAGAGGTTTACCGAGACAAGTGTTTGAAGAAATTACAATTTTCAAAAGTGCCAGCAGCATTAAAAAAGTCTAGGTCCAGAATTTGTGGTTACAACGACCGATTTCAAATTTATCAAGAGAGGGCTTATGGATGTAGGAGTGGGTTCATCAATGGCGCAAGTATATAGATTTCGAAGATTATTTGGAAAAAAGAATTTACAGACAAAATACACTTGGGTTTATAAGCTATCGCAGGGTTATCAATAACTTTAAAATGTTTTAAATTTGTTTACTCCACTGATCGTTTCGTATAATATGCAAAGTAAGAATATTTAAATCGGACAGATAGTAATCTGCCTAGTTTTTTTTTTATGATAACTCCCAACTCGAAATGTATTAGAATTTATAGTGCTTACTACCGTGCACGGGTTAAAAGCTGAGAAGACAGAAGTTAACAGTGGACTTGAACTTTTGCTGGTTATAATTTTCGGGAAATACATATGATACAAGGTTAGGAAGATAAGGAATAAATAAGAAAGAGAAAAGGTTGGTTCTGGGAGTTTCGAGTTTTACAGTGAAAGGACGCTGACCAGTTGCGACGTGTATTCGGGCTGGTTTGGAATAGAGTAGAGGAATTATAAATGCGAATTCAAAAGAAAGTGCCCATAGAAGTACCTATAGAAAAGTCATGCAGCAAAAACTGAACGTCTATGAGACAGAGAATGGAGTCTCAAAAAAGTTTTGTATGAGATGGATCATTAAGTTATCTTGACTGTTCTCTTTTAAATTGAGTCAAGAATCTGAGAGAGGTTTTGGGAGGCACCATCCCAGATGCGGGGATAATATTCCACATAACTGCAGGTTTTAGACTTGTACAGAGTGAATGGTTGTTTGGAAGAAAAAAAAGTAAAGCCTAGAACGAAAGAGAAAACCATTTTTTTTTTTTTTTTTTTTTTTAGATGCGAAGGAAGCAATATTTGCATAGCGAACAGCTTTGGCCAGAAACCAGTAGGTCCTACTACCGTTTCGAGAACAATCAAGTTTTATGCATTGGATTTGACTAATAGTTGTTTTGTAGCTGTTGGAAGCTTTAGTTTAGGCAGAAAATGAAGCTGAAGATCCAGATAGAAGCCAGTTGCAATATGATACCTTCTTATTTTGAATAGCCTTCGCACAT
Organism: Mastigoproctus giganteus; assembly: GCF_048544385.1. NCBI lineage: Eukaryota > Metazoa > Arthropoda > Arachnida > Uropygi > Thelyphonidae > Mastigoproctus > Mastigoproctus giganteus. Next base: position 201,185,595 of record NC_143584.1, on the reverse strand, counting down.
TTATTGGAAAACAAAGGTATGGATGGATAAGGGAAGCAATTTTAGGGTGAAAAGCAGATCGAGTCAATGAAATTATGATTTCATCCGAAATCATAATAAGGTACTATATTTGAAGAGTAATTTCATTGACTCGATTTCAGTAAACATTGGGATCATAATATTTAAAAGAGTTATCCAATCCAGGAAAAGGGTTGCAGAAATCACGCAGATTATCCCATTTCACATTTCCGTGATGCCAAAAAAACACGTCGCTGTGAATAGCCATGAGAGGGGGGGGTTTCCATTGGAAAAGAGACCATCACAGCCCTCTTGGGTAGTACATTTGGTATAATTACCGCCTTCTTCACACCAGGAAAAGATCTGAGTTCGAATCCCGTCAATGATGTGGGAATTTTTATGGGTTCTCGCCTGACATTACGTACTCCACTACCTTGATTGGGTGATAGCACAATCAAGGTAGTGGAGGACGAAAAAAAACTGAAGAAGTTCTCTGAGCAATGCAGAGAGGCTGCAAGGACATCTCATGGTGTTCTGTAAATGATATGCAAGAATTTTGACAGCAGGGACACGAAGGTTATTAACCAATGGTCTCATCTCCAGCATTACATAGAGATCTGGAAGCCTTATTTTAGGAAGGATGTGTGTCTGTTGAAATGGCGAGTGCAGAGAAGAACAGGTTTAGTCAGGGTCACAAAAAAAGACATTTACTGAGCGAATGACTTCAGTTCTGAAAATTGCAGCATCTGGAAACTAGGCACGTGAGAAGAGACATAATTGCAATGTTTAAAGCTCTAAATGTGATTGTTGATGAGTAAACTGAATGTGAATGAGTAAACTATATGTGGATGCCATCCTTACTCTTTCATGGACAGCACAAGTAAAAGGGGGACATAAATTTAACTTGAAAAAGGACAGTGGCAGGATAGGGGCGAGAAAATTTGCTTTCTGCAGAGAGTAATGGACTGTTTGAATGAAATTCCATCTTGTGTTGTGACAGTGGGCAGTTCGAATTAATTTTAGTACGGGATGGATAAATTATTAGAGGGGATGGATAGATTATGTGGGATTATGTGTTCCAGTTTTTGTAGGTTGATGCTTTATAAGCTTGCTTCGTTGCATCATTTGCCACTGGCAATGCTAAATATTAAATATAACTCCTGGATTTCTGTTCTCTAGATGCAAAAACCTTATATTTAAAAGCATTAAACTACATTTTCCATTTTTAAGATCATCTCTGCAACCAATATTAGTTACTTTGAAGCATTATTTTGACATAGTGACCAATTTTGCGTTGCATCTTGCACTTCATTATCGTCGGGAAATTCAAGTCCACCAGGGTACTCCTTCAAGAGCCGAAAAAGGCATTAGTCATATAGGGGAAATTTTCTGACTATAGACAGATAGACTCACAGCAATAGCTCTGAGTCCATCTGTCCCAATACTCTGACGGTAACAGGCAGATTAAAAGGATGTACTCCTTTCCTCTGCATGGGCTAGGACTATAATCAAAGGAGGGACAAGGAAAAACCTTTTCCTTCTTTCATCGTGTCATATTTTTTCGTTACAGCTGCTGACACATGCAGCTCCGCTCGAGGGACAGGACAGTCCCATGGGCATCTCATTATTTAAGAAAGAAACCGGTTTGATGTACTACAGACCGATCTATAACTGACTGTGTAGATGAGGTTGGTTGGTTGTTGTAGGATTTTAGGCGCATCACCAGTGTCCAAATGGGTAACATAGTGGTGTCACCGTCCTCCCCACACCAGATGGAAAAGGTTCGGGTTCGAATCCCGTCGATGACGCGAGGAACTTTAGTGGGCTTTTTTTTACTCCATGGGCTGAGTTAGTCGGTCTCAAGCGTAGATAGCAAGGCCACCCCCCCCCCCAGAAACTGGGTTTTTTTCGTCCAGCAAAACAGGCAAAAATTTTGCTGGACGTCCAGAAAAGTAGTCAAATCGACCGCAGAACACAGGAAAAATATGGACATAATTGACGTGCGCAGATGAGTTGGTTCTTTAGTGGCTCTGATATGATAATCGTAGTCTCAATACATTATAGACCCTGATTGCATGGTTCCAATGGCTTGTGTGATTCACTTTATATGTGCACTCTTCTGTTACTGCAGAAGAGAAGAAGTCGGGACTCATCGGATCACCTGACTTGCTTTCAGTCCTCCTGCATCCATCATTTGCTTTACAGTCCAACATATCCTTTTTTTTCCGATTGGTGTCAGCGTTTAGTGACTTTCCTGACGATGTCCTACTTTCGTAGTGCATTCTTTTTAGGGTTCTGTACTGATGCTATGTTATGTTCCGTCATTTGGCAACGATTAGACTTGATAATCTTTTCTAGACATCGAACAGCTCGCTCTGCCCTTTTTGAATTTCGTCTTCAGTTGCATGTGTTCTGAGATGCTTTCCTTACTTTACATAGTCCTAAGGTACTATATTTGAAAACCTGACAAATAGAGTAGTCCTCTCTGCTGTAGTATCTGTTAAACGCGTGCCAACAATCAGCGCACTTTGGAACCACGAGATCCTGTCCTGTCCTGTCCTTAAATTAACTGATTTAAGCAGTAGTTAAATTACAGTGCTTTCTTGCTACGTTACGCACTTGTGACCTCTTTACTTCACATAACTTTGCTTAGAGTGTTGCTTAATGTATATCGTCACACAATTGGGACCCTCTTAAGTTCACATACTACAAATACTGTGTATACACAGTATGCATGCCGAAAGGACACTGAAAAAGGACCACCTACTCTAATCAGAAAAGGTGGACTGCATCACCGAAACAAAAGCTTGTTTAGTGAATGCAGTTAACAGTAGCTGTATGGGTATGTGTACAGTTGGCATGTACACCGATGATATGTTCCAAAACATTATAACCACCTACCTGATATGATGTTGGTCCTCCACGTGCAGCCAAAACAGCTCATACCCGGCGAGGCATGGACAATACAAGATTTCTAAATGTGTCTTGTGGAATCTGATACCAACACATAACCAGCAGATCCTTTAACTCCTGTAAGGTCCGTGGTTGAGACGCCGCAGATCGGAGTTGCTGTTCCAACACAAACCACAAATTCTCGATGGGATTGATATCTGGGGAATTTGGAGGCCAGGGCAATACCTGGAAGTCTTCATCATGTTCCGCGAACCAGTCTCGAACAATCCAGGCGATGTGGCATGGCGCATTATCCTGCTGAAAGACGGCACTGCCAGAGGGGGAAGACAGTTGCCATGAAAGGGTGTATCTGGTCAGCAATGATGTTTAGGTGTATGTGCGTGTGTTTGGGTTGCCTGAGCGGAGCCCGAAGTTTCCCCAATTAGTTGCTTCATGTCTTCTTGTTTATAGGACTTCTTTCTTCTTTCTAACCGGCAACTTAGCGAGTGGGGTGCAGAGACATGAGTTCTCCTCCCCCCATTTCCCACCCCTGCCACGAGGAGGCGTGCCGGGTTCTACTGTCATCTGGCTGAGTGTCCCTGAAAGATTCAGGTGAGAATTTTAGTAAGGATAAAATATCTCCCACTCAGGGTGGTGAGAGAGAGAGAGAGAGAGAGAGAGAGAGAGAGAGAGAGAGAGAGAGAGAGAGAGGGGGGGATGTTTGTTGTCTTCAGTCAGGGTCAAGGTTGGTAGTTATTCGTCAAATCCGGTTGTCCTCTCTCCTAATGGCCTCTATTTTCTTAAAGGCCTTAGTCGAGAAGGTGTTGAATTCCTTGAAATTATCCTCTCCTTTTGTGAGCTTTGCCTTGTCAATTGGTGGTGTGGAGTCCACTAAGGAGGAGAGCTTCTGCCTTAGATCCTGGTAACAATGACAATCGTTGAGTATATGGTCAGCAGTTTCAGGCTCGCGGCAGAGACATTTTTGTGTTTCTGTTAGGCGCAGTTGGTATAGTTTGGCGTTTATACTGTCATGGCCCATCATTAGGAAGGAAGCATATAGGCCTGGCGCTAGCCATAATTTTTCCTTCTTGATTAGCTCTTGCACGTTCGGGATGTATTGTCTTGTTGTTACTCCCTTTTCCGTGGTTGCCAGGTGTTTTGCCATTTCTCCCTCATCACATTCCTTATTCTTGTTATTTCCGTTTTCTTTTCAGCCTGCAGGTCAACAGTGATGTCATCAATAGTCGTGGATATTCCTTTGTTTATTCTGTACTTCAGGTATCTGAATTGTACCTCTAGATTTGTTGGCATTTTCCCTAGTAGAGCTTGTAACGCCATTGATGAAGTTGTCCGGCATGCCCTTGACATGGTTAAGAGCACCAATCTTTGTGCCTGTTCCAGATGTTTGGTTATTATCACCTTGTTTGCTCTATATCCCCACGCACCCACTCCGTAAGTAAGAGTAGAAAGGAAAACAGTTATAATATAACTTTAGCGTGTGGGCTTTTAGGCACCATTCTCTTCTGGTTATTTGCTTGAGGGCCATCAGGAAGGTCTTGGTCTTCTCTTTTAAGTATTTCGTGTGTGGGAAGCAAGCTGAGTGTTTCATCCAACATGACGCCTAGGTATCTAGTTGTTTGTGTATATTTAATCCTTTAATCTTTGTACTTGACGAGTGATGGGCGCTCTCTATCGATTTTCCCCTTGATCAGCATTTGCGTCGTTTTTTTTTTTTTTTTTTTTTTGGGTGGTTACGTTCAATTTGTGTTTATCCACCGATATGGCAAGCTCTTCTAGGATTTGATTTGCATTATTTTCTATCTCCCTCCTGCAGTAAGCTATTAATGTTGTTGATTGGAAGCGTAAGCTATTAATGTTGTTGATTGGAAGATCTTATGTAACAGGTGTCGAAAACAAGGTTCCATAGTAGTGGGCCCAAGACTGAGCCTTGTAGGCATCGCCTTGTGATTTTTCTTCTGATTTCCTGAACACCGCTCCGAACCACCACCTCCCAGTCACAGAAGTAATCAGAAAGCAAGGAGAAAAGTGGAGCAGAAATGGCGGCTTCCCTGAACCTCGCGATCACACTCAGCCACCAGAGTGTATCAAAGGTTACCCGAAAAGTCCCCGAAGATGGCTAGGAGGTACTTGCTGTTAGAGTTATTTCTTGTGGTAATCAATTCTAAGATAGCGTCTTCTGTACTGCTCCCGAGGGTGAATCCATACTGCTTTGATGAGTATAGGCCTTTTGTTTTATAGGTATGAATCAGTCTGGCTGCAATGACCTTTTCCAGAACTTTGCCTGTGACCGGGAGGAGGGCGTTCGGACGGTATGAGGTAGGGTCTTGCCCAGGTTTGTCGGGACTTTTCAGGATGATTTTGAGTTTTGCCATCTTCCACGTCCTGGGGAAGGTGCCGGAAATGAGACAAGAGTTGTGACACTTTTGATGGCATAGGGGGCCACTTTCCACACCCTCTTCAGGACCTCCACCTCCAAGGCGTCATGCCCCGGGAATTTCCCATTCCTCATAGTGGCTATGGCTTATAGTCATATTTCCTCCAAAGTGAATGGCAGTTCCTCTCGGGGCCCTTGATATGCTCTTTTTGTCATCTCATTTCTTTTTGGTATGATGTCTTTTCATGTTCCAGGTCTTGATACGTGATCGTGTCCAGGATCACATTGATGGTTTCTGCCCAGTCATTTGTGGAGGTATTTCCCTGGACGTCCATAGTAGCATATATTTCCTGTGAGGGTGATCTTGCTGTTGAGCAGTTTATAGACTAGACCCCATGGGTCTGTGTTTCCTTTCGTTTGGATTAGCATTTCCCAGGCTGCTTCTTTCTGTTGTATGGTTTGATGGCAGCGTCTTCTCGCCTGTCTGTACCTATCCTGCAAGTTATTGAGTTCATCTTGTAGCCTAGTTGGCACTCTTCGAGCTCTTTGATACTCCCTTTTTGTTGTTTCAATTCAGTCAGGGTCACCGTCCACCAAGGACGTGTACTTTTTTCTTTTTCTTCGCTCCATTGATACTTGCATGCTTTGGTTATCTTATCTTGTAATTCCAGTATGTGTTGTTCTGTGTTCAGAGTCTATAGGGCACTATTGTTCCTCTGTTAATTCCTCCTTTAGGGAGGTATCAAATTTCTCCCAGTTTGCTGTTTTTGTGTGGAATCTGTATTGATCTGTGTGGTCTGTTCTTGTACGCCTTGTCTGCTGAAGTACAGAGAAGATTATGGCATTGTGGTCGCTTATTGAAAATGCCGGTTGTACCTTACAGTTTTGCACCTTCTGTCCCACATCTGGAGTAGCTAAGGAGACATCAATGTATCCGGTACCACGCAGTGTGACACAGGTTGGGAGTTGTCCTTGCATATTGAGTACTGCAGTCTGTTCCAGAGGGTTCAGTTAACGTCGACATCAACCAAGATAAGCACGCTTTTGTTCCTAAGCTTGTTGAGTGCTACCTCCAAGTAGTCAGCATATGGCTGTATTGGGTTATCTGATTGTGAGCACTGGAAGTAAAGGGATATGACAAAGAGCTGGCCAAAACTGCCTTCCAGGCAGGCACAATCAGCATGCGTCGTGCCCACTGAGGTGACCTTGGTTACTGTGATGGTGGAATCTGCTATGACAATGGCAGCCCAGATCCATCTCCTGGCATTGCTGCCAGGTCCCACTGTTATTGGGTTTGATTGGATTAGCCGATATGACAAGGGTATCCCCTTGTATGAGTATGGCTCTTGAATTGCTGCAATGCGCATGGTTTGCTCTATGATGGTTTTTGTTAGATCATTGGTGACAGCTATTGAGCTCTGGCAGTTTAGTTGAAGAATTTTTAGGTTTTTGAGATTGCTTTGGTTTCCTCTTGTATTATTCTTATTAATTGGCGTGTTATTCATAATCGGGATTTTGATTTGATGAATTCAACTGCTTTGGTATATTCTGGGCATTTGGGATCTTTAAAGTGATGGTTATTATTTTGTTTCCTTTTAGTGCAGCTGGGACAGCTTGGTGGTTTATCTTTGTTGAGACAATTGTGGGTGCCGCGTCCCCCTGCGCACAGTGGCTACATATGCGGGATTTCTGAGTATACTGTGGTAACTGATGACCATATCCCAGGCAGTTAAAGCATTGTGGGACCACAGTGCAGTCTTTAACCACATGGACTGTCCAGCCAATGTAGACCCTCTTGCTGTTTGTGAGTAGCTTTCTTCTTATTTCCCCTGTTACTTGGAGGATCCAGTTTGCATTTGTTTGCTTTTCCTTGGGCCTAGGAGATAAGCGAGGTTTCGTTTGCAGCTTGACTTCCTCCTCTGTGTATCCATGATCCTTTAGGTTTTTGTGGTACAGATCACTTATTATTTGCTCATAATTTATATTTTTATGAATGTCATAGATGGCCACTGTGGAGCCAAATTTTTTAGCGAACTCTGCTTGTAGTCCTGCCTGGTGCAGCTACGGGCATCCTTTGATCTTGTCTAACTCTTCCTTGTTAAGCGCCTCTATGATCACCCCAATCGCTCTTATTTTTCTGATGGTAGTGATTTTCACACCTCTTAGTACTGAGGCTAATTTAGTCTTAACTTCTTTTATCTCCTCATTTGTTGCATTTCTTCCTTCCATAGCTTTGATGATGATGACATGCTGTTTGCTTTGTCTTGGCATGTTAATGTTAGGTCTTTGCAGCATTGTGTTTCTAATGGGCTTGTATATGTCAGTTATTTGAGCATAAGATGCCTGAGTTCGGCTGTTTCCATCTTTTTGGTTTAACTTCGACCAGTGGTCTGCTTCCACCTCTTTTTTATGGCTCTTTGCAGTTTCCTTATCATGTTTTTCTTTTCAACTAGGCTCGAGCTGATTTTTTTCTGTCCAGAGTCCCTTCGTATATTAGTTTCTCCAACTGAGCCGATGTATTTTGTGCTTCGTTGAATGTTTACTCAGTGATAAGTGTGCCCATTTTGTGGGTTTCCAGCCAAGTGGTTCTCAAAGATTGTATTGTGTCTATAATTAACGAATCTAGTTCTGTTTGGTCATCTTCATGGATCAGATTGTCTCTTGTTTGCTGGGAGTTGTTGGGAACTTCTCCAGAGTTCTGTTCATGGGGTACCTGTTCTGACATGAGGTCTGCAAGTTTCGCAGATGGATCTTGTATTTCTTCCAGTGCTTCCTGTATGGCCTCTTGGGTTGTGGAAACCTCTTCTGTTCCCTGGTCACAATTGCTTCTAGTATTGTTCCTTGTTGTTTCCATTTGCTGCCTTGCAGGCTTAGTAGCTTGTAGGTGGCGATTCTCTCCCGTGCTGGTTGTTCTCTTCTGCCGATGCATATGTTGCATCATATTACTGGTGATTTGTTTGGTTGTATAGGCAATGATAGTATAGTCTAATGTCAGTTGTTTGGTTTTGTATTGTCACAGTCTCACTCACCTTTCACCCCAGATGTGAGAACACTACTTTTTTAAATGCAGAGGAAGCAATATTTGAAATGTGCTTGTGCCAAGAGAGATTGGAAGTCAGGATAATCCCCAAAAGAGATATATCATTTTGCCTAGAAATCAGAGTGTCACCAAAGATAAGCATAGGAGCAGAAGAATACTTTTTGCGTGAAGAATACTTAGTCTTGTCTTGTTTCTCAAGACAAGACTGAGTTTTAGAACGATTGAAATCAACTAAGCTATCTTTGCCCCACTGGAGAATTACCTAGAGATCGGCATTTAACGAATTGGTAGCAGATTTTCGAGAAGTTGAAGCTGAATGAGCAGGGCAAGGTTTCTCAAAATAGAAAGTGGAATGCAATGTGCTATCATTGGCAAAGCTATGGATAGGATTTCCAGTCAATGGAAGAAGGTTATTAATATACAAGAGGAAAAGAGTGGGGGAAAGAACTGAACCTTGGGGGACACCGGCATTAGTGGAGAAGTTAGAAGACAGAGAGCCATCTACCATCACCCTCAGTGAGCGATCAGAGAGAAAACTGGATAACTAATTACAAAAAACAGTTGGCAAACCATAAGGTGGAAGCTTGTTTAGAAAACCTTTATGCCAAACACCATCGAAAGCCTTTGAGATGTCAAGAGCAACTGCTTGTGGTTCAACCAACTTTTCCATTGAATTAGTCCATAAATAGGTAACATAAGCCAGAATATCACCAGTGGATCGACACTGACGGAATCCATACTGACGATCGTTGATCAGACGGAAGGTTTCTAGGTAGTTTGGAAGTTGGCCATTAATTGATTTCTACATTACTTTAGAATGAGTAGAAGTAATTACAATGGGACGATAATTGGATGGAAGGGATTCATCTCCCTCTTTAGAAACAGGCTGGATATGAGCAAATTTCCAAGCAGAAGGAAAAACACCTTTGGAATAAGAAAGTGAAAAAAGTCGGCAAAGAACAGGAGTACAGGTTTTGGAGGAGTATCATCAGGACCTGGAGCTTTCTTATCATCAAGATTTGTTAAAATCCTTCCGACAACCTTTTGACGGAAGACCATAGGATGCATTGAATGGAGCTTGTTGGGAATGGTGGGAGGTATTTTACCAAGATCATTAATATAACAGTTGGAAGAAAAATGGGATGCTAGAAGGTCAGCTTTGTCCTTGGCTGAAGTGACAACCGAACCATCTAGTTTGGACAGAGGTGGGATCAGAGATGGGCAAAAGTTGCGGCCAATAGCTTTGGCATTAGGACCAGAATGCTCGGCTACCATTAGGGCAAGAAGCAAGTTTTCTACTCTTAGCCTGTTCAAACTCTAGTTTGGACTGATTAATAACTGCTTTACAGTTGTTGCCAGCTTTGGTGTAGGCAGAAAATGAAACTGAAGAATTAGAAACCAGCCAATTACGATATGCAACGGTCTTCTCTTGAACAGCCTTAGCATATTGGAAAACTAAGGTTTAGATAAAGGACGAGATTTTATTGTGGAGTGTAGGATAAAGGATTCCGTTCCTGCAAGAATAATTTCACTGGCACGATCTGAGCAAACGTTGACATCAGAAGTGGTGAAATAGTAATCCGACCAAGGAAAAGAAGAGAAGACATCCCGCAGGTCATCCCATTTTGCAAACCATACGAGGTTGGGAACAGCCATTAGATAAAGGCTCCATTCGAGAAGAGACAATCACCAAGATGAGATCTCAGGTGCCTAAAGGACCTCTCACTTCGACCGTGTACGTAGAAGGGTTGTTTGTGAGAAAAAGATCAAGCGTGTTGGCTGTATGGTTAGGATTGTCCGGTATTCTTGTAGGTAATCTGTGCAAGGTCATTAGTAATTGCAAAAGCCTCAGAATCTCGACCAGCTGGGTCGGTGTGACTAGAAAACGGAAGCCAGCTGGAGTTGTGAACATTAAAATCACCAAGGAAAATTATCTCACTGGGACTGGAGAAAGTCAAGTTCCAAAGAGAGAAAGTCAAAGAGCTCCAAGTGATTAGTGGAGTTGGGAGAGCGATAGAGAGACAACAGACGAATTTGACACAATGAGGTTGATTTTAGAGATATTGTAAGCCAGAGAAGATCGAAAAGAGGAGAGATTCCAAATTACCATGTCTCTGACAGGGAATATCGTAAAGGACATATGCACAAGTACCACCTTTGAGGCGAAGGGAATCATACAGCGAATAATTTGGGCAACTGAAATGAGCAGTATTTGAATCAACCGATAACTGAGATTCTGTCAGAAAAAAGTACATGGGGTTTGGCAGACTGCAAGTGGAAATAGACATCGTTGAGATTAGAATTGAGACCACTTATATTTGTGAAATGAATTAGTAAGTGTTTGAGAGGTTTAGATCTTTTCGCAGATAAGCTAATTCTATTAGTTTGACAATTCATGGTATATTGAATAGTAAGAAAAAGTGGGTGGGACATGCTGTATGAAGTAATGAAATTTTTGGATATGGCGTACACATTGTAAGAATATACCCAGATGCTTAACATAAAGTGGCTTCGACAATGCCTCCCGCATACACACTACTCGGTCTCCCTTCAGTCACTTTCTGGCAGAGTAGAGGTAGCAAGATTATACACTAGCTGATCCGGAAGCCTCCTAGAGAGCTACCAATAGGTTCGGTCCGGTGTACTAACTTGCGCCGGCCTGCGAACACCGTTTTAGAGCTGTACCCTCGAAATGTAAGGAAGATTGGATCTCGCCATGATGTTCATCATAACCTCAAAAGTTACCAATCATACTGCATGATGGAAGAGATGAGGAAGGGTTGACCGGAACTTAGCTCTGGAGACTAAAAATGAGTTTCACCACTTGAAGCCTCCTATAAGCAAAGTGGTGGTATTGCACCGGTTGATGAGAGTCATCTACCACCAGTACTGCCTGGTAACACAGAAGGGCATCATTCCTGGATGTGGTGGTGGGCGCCACACCTCAACCCCTGCTTACGTTTGTTCACACCTGAGTGGTCACCCACCGTGTGCTCGTGCATGGATGTTATACCCAGCATTACTAACAGTCCCACCATGGTGAAGGTGCAAGCAGAGGATTTGGCTGTCATAGAACGTCCGGACTTCGCCGAAATTGGGTCCACTTGACTTGAGTGTCACCCAAATATCAGTTCCATCAGCGTTTTAGACTCCCAGGTAGCAAGTACAGCTTGTCTGGCATATCTGAGAGAATGTCTGTGACAACCTCAAAGACCAACCTCAAGGGTCCAAATATCTCAAGATGCTGAGTTTAGCAGAGTTGTAAACTGGAGATCTGTAATCTAACTTTGATATTACAATAACATGATACAATGGTGTGCAAAATTTAAGTACCAGTCAGGTTTTCATCTGTAGCTTCTCACAGGAGTGGTCTGGATATGGAAAAAGCATACCAATGGAACCCCGCGAGGTACAGAAATTATGAAGGAAATAACATCGACATAACAACGGAAACAAAACGGTGCAGGGGGACTTTATTCAAAAATGAAACATAGCACTGGCTGGCATGATACAAATGCATCACTGCCAAAGATGGAACAAAGGGAAGAGGTGGTCCTCAGTAGGAGATATGGCCACCCCTAATATCGATGCAGGCTTTGCACCGCCTGTCCATACTTAGAACAATGTTTTTGACAAGTTCTTGTGGTAACAGCGTTCATTTCTCTGTCAGCGCCATCTTCAACTGGTGAACATTTTCCGGTGGGTGTGGATGTGCCGCTAGGGGTATCTCCAGAGCGTCCCATATGTGTTCGATGTGATTTAGATCGGCAGAACACTCAGACCAATCCCTATGAACAATGTCCTCACTTTCGAAAAGTATATCACAGCTGCAGTGCGATGGGATGTGGCGTTATCATCCATAAACACGAACTCAGGGCCAAAGGCACCTGGGAACAGACGCACATAGGGAAGGATTACCTCAATACAGTAGCGTGCACCGGGTATAGTACCGCCTTCCAGTATCTGTAGTTGTGTACGTCCATCCAAGATAACGCCTACCCAGACGAGAACACCTCGACCGCCATATCGATCCCTTCAATGATGTTTTTGGAGTGATACCGTATGCCAACCTCTCGCCAGATTAGCTGGCGGCCAGAATCGCTGCTGAGACTGAATCTACTCTCATCACTAAAGAGTACCTTAAGTAAACATTTTGTGGTTATAGCCTTTAGAAATAGTGTTGGTCCTTAAGTTTTACACACTAGTGTATAAATGGAGAAATGTATGACGGTTAGCATCCCATGATGTAGCTTATAGTACTCTCTAAATGTTTAATTTGTTGGAGCAGGTGGTTCTAAACTGTGTGACATGGTCAAGAAAGGTAAATATTTTTATCTACTGTTAATCCAAGAAATCGGATAGAAATGCCGTAGTTGCCCAGTTGTAGAACTGGGTCAGGACGGGGACTATATCTTCCACAGAAATGAACTGCGATTGTTTCATCAGGTGATATATTGTTATTGGATTGTAGGAGCATCGGCGACTAAGGCCATGTTGCTCTTTGTATATTGTCTGTAAAGTGCGTATGTTTTGAGGTCGGTTTTCCCTTTTGCTGGACAAAAAACCCGATTTTCCGGGAGAAAAAACATGCTACCTTCGCCCGAGACCGACTAACTCAGACACGTTGTGAAAAAGACCCATTGAAATTTCTCTCGTCATCGACGGGATTCGAACTCAGGTCTTTTCCACCTGGTGTTTGGAGGACGGCGATCCTTCCAACTGTGCTACACACGAGGGCTAGGTGATATGCAAAAACCATTATCTGCACCCCACATTGTAATCCTGTTAAGAGCACCTTAAATTTGCCTCTCAATCAATCTCATGTTTTGGGAGTAGCAAGATATGCTAAAATGATCTGCGTATAAAGTAGTAAAAACACTTAGTGTAATGATCTTAATTACTGAGTTGATTTTTATAATGAATGATGAAGTGCACTTAAAACTGAGCATTGTGGAACTCCTTATTGGATGAAATTACGTGAGGGGGTGGTTTGAATGCAGACCTGGAAAGATTCTCCTTCAGAAAGATCTGTATAAACTTTGATAGATTGCTGCTGAAGCCCAATATGTATTTTAGGCTTCAGGGACAACCTGCTATATCTAAACCTCAATGTACAAATTTGTACATGATCTCTTTCTTTCTCAGAGCATATGTGTGGGTCATTTTTGTGATGTGTGAGGAGGGAAGAGGAATTTTTGTGCCTATGCTTAAAATATTAAAATTATTGATTTCCACAACCCAAGAGGCATTAAAAGTTATGTGATTCAGCTTTTTGAGTCTGAGGAATTCTGGCAGTAGCACAGCAGTTAAGGTCTCTACCTTCTACATCAAGTAGAAAAGACTTGGGTGCAAATTCTGTGAAGATGGCAGGAATTTTGATGGGCTTCCTTTCACAGAGTCAGTCGATCTCGGAAAAGGATGGTTTTGCTCCTAAACTCGGATTTTTTCATCTAGCAAAGCGACCATCAAATTCACCCAATTTGGTCAGAAGACACTGACGCCATATAACCTTGGTTATTTCGGCCCCAAAAAGGGGAAAAAAAAAAAAAAAAAAAAACAGGAAGAAGCTATAGAATAAATTTATATCTTTATTTCTATAATGTTATGAATAACACTCGTATACTTTATTAACAGTCTTTTATTGTTTATCAGTTAAACTGGATGGATCTTAGATAGGCTGAAACGAATTTCTTTTATACTTTGCGTTTTGTTTAGAACAGTTCGTAGCTCATAACTTGGAGACTTTATTGCTTCATTGCTAAAAGAGAAGAATGATAATATCCAGCTCAAGACCTTGGGTGTGCCAAGCCCATACTCACCAGATGTGAGCCCCTGTTTATCCATTGACACAACCCATGTATTTGAATTTTTTAACAATAAACTTTACGTTTATTTTTAAAAAAGGAATCTTTTATAAATATTCTCCAAGTATAGAAAATTTATTCTTACAGGCTCACGCAAGACTGTTATTAGACTTTAAATGACTTGTTAGAGCATTTTTAATTTGACAGTCACCTGTGACATTAGAAAAGCTACTACTCTAACTCAAAGTACGAATTTCAACTTTTGTGGAAATGGTTTCGATTTTTTGTTTTCAGTTTTTTTTTTTTTTGGTATATTTTTTGCGTAGAAATTTAGGAAACGCTACATTTAGGGGATCATTGCAGTTTGTCTGGTTGCCATCTTTACGTTAGACTGATGGAACAAAGGAATTAGCATTAGTAGAGGCATTTGATGCAAGAAAGCAAGCTTATGCAGCATCAGCCAAAAAAAAAAAAAAAAACCACTTCCACATCACCCCTCTGTTCGTTCAAAATACCTGTCCAGCTGAGCCTTAAACTTATTTAGGCTATCAACCTCCACCACAAGGGATGGAAGTCTGTTCCACCAACCAACCACCCGCTGGCTAAAGGCAAATTTCCGCACGTCTATCCTACATCTGTCTTTCCTCAATTTGAATTTATGCCCTCTCAGGTGATTATTCTGAGCTAGAGGAAGAATCCCATCAGCATTGAGCATGCTTAAACCATTCAAGGCTTTATACACCTCTATCAGATCACCTCGCTGGTGCCTAGTCTCCAGACACTGTAATTTGCAAAACTTAAGCCTTTCTTCGTAAGAGCACCCCTTTGTTCCATTCACTAATCTTGTTGCCCTTCTCTGTACTCGTTCCAGCAGCTCTACATCCTTCTTGAAATGAGGCCTCCAGACCTGTATACAGTACTCTAGGTGTGGCCTGACCATCGCCTTATACAATGGAATAATCACCTCCTTATCCCTGCTGGAAAAATTCCTGTATATCATTGACAATACTCCATGAGCTACTCTTTCAGCCCGTCTGCACTGCTCAGAGAACTTCATATCTGCCTGCACAACCACCCCCAGGTCCCTTTCATTCTCTACCACTGTCAGTGTAATACCACAGAGTTGATACGTTGCTCTGGGGTTGCTGTTTCCCATGTGTAGTACTTTACATTTGTCAATGTTAAACTTCATTTGCCACCTCTCAGCCCATCTGCTCAACCTTTCCAGATCCTGTTGCAGCAGCATAGTGTCAGTAGTGTCCTTGACAACCCTGCCAACCTTTGTATCGTCTGCAAACTTGGACATTAATCCCGATATACCATCATCAATATCATTTATAAATACAGAAAACAATATAATGTTATATAATGAATGTATATAATGTTTGTATAAATACAAACATTATATACATTCATATTGTATCTAAATTCCAGCTCTAAACCAATGGAAAAAAAATTACTTGCAGTCATTTCTTCTTACAGCCTTTTTGTACTTCCGATCAGAAATCTGCAATTCATTTAATTATCATTTATTGTTTTGTAGTAAAATCAGCTCTACTGGTTTTGCAGACTGAAGAAAGTTTGCCAAAATGCAGAAATCTGGAATCTACATACGAAACTTTTTCTCCCATTTTAACCGACACAGTACCTACAGCTGACATAACAGCAAGAAGGATAATGAGATGTATTAAAAATTAATAAAATAATGCAGATGTGTGCTGCCATGAGTTAGTTTCCTCGACCTGCTTGTTAGATATGATTTGGCAATCTGTGACTTGGTCTCAGTTAGCGAACCGGTTATTAAATTTTATAGTGAGGTCACTTAAAGCAATTGGCAGCACACTGCCGAAATTGGAGAAGAAAATCTGTACATGTGTACAGTTATAGACAATTATTGGATGAAGTAATTAGCACAGTATGGTCCACAATTGCGAAAAACATGAAGTTGTAATAATCATATGCTTTATGTCCACTATTCTGTGTACTATTTTGTTATGTCAGACAGCTGGTACATTATAAACGATTATAAATATTATTTGTTCAATTATTAGCGATAGGTGGAGATAATGTAGTATATTTAAGCTTTTTAAAAAAAAATATTTGTAAATGCCATCAAAATCTGGTTATTATTATCTAATTTTTCAAATTCTGGAGTTCTTTTATTTATTTGTAGTATAGGGAACAAAATAAAAATAGCTATCACGCATATAGTATATGCGTTAGTATATTCTTTATTAAAAATAATAATAAGCGTTATATTTCTGATAAAATTGGTTAAATTTTAAGTACCGATTAAGTTTGAATTTTATCTTTTCAGCTGCCAGTAAAATTTTAAAGTGCATTCTTGATCATTTTTATGTTGTTCCTCGTCGCAATTTTTTTTCTTTCGTCTCAGACATTAAAACTTATACAGCGGCAGTTACATTGACAAAAAAAAAAAAAAAAAAATTATTATTCGAGTTGTGATTGCTGTTTCTAAATATGCTGAGCAACATTTACTAGAATTTGATTATTAGTCAAATTTTGACAATCGGTCAATAGACTGAGCAGTAAAGTTTTACAAGTTATATAGCTTAACTTAAATCTGATGGTGTCGTTAACTTTTCCTTTAATTTTTTATCACTTTCTTTATTTCTTTTTCTCTTTCTTTTTTCCGTTACTTTTCTTTTTTCTTTCTCCTTTTTTTTTTCTTTGTGGCATGCCGGATCCAGGTTTTTAATGTGTTTTTTTTTTTCGAATATTCAGTTTAATGCATTCTTAAAATATAAGTTGTGTATCGTATCTGAATGGCATTATTAGTTCCATACCTTTTGATTCTTATTTAAATTTAAATTCCTTTGTTAGTGTAATTGCTGAATATTTGATGGGAAAGAAAGGATATCATAAGTCTCTTCTGTTCAGTTTCATTTAACATACTGTCCTCTCCTGTTGCGCATTGACCGTAACGCACATTTACCTTCGGTTTATAAGGGGACGCGGTCTTCGTGAAACGAGGCAGTAAACTGTTCAAAGATGGCGGGATAGCCAAACGCACATGTAGGGAGTTTAACAACTGGCAGATATTTTTGTGTCCTAAAATGTAGGTGAAGTAATTATTTTTCTTTCTAACTATTTTAGAATCGTTGTGAGATGTTGTTATGATAAACAAAAGCGTATTCTTTGTTTCTGAAAAGAGAGTGAATCCTTAAAAGATGGCGGGTTAGTTAAACGCACATGTTGGGCAAATGTCAGACAAAGAAAGCTAGGTGTTGCGACGTAGATACTGTTTATCAGTTGTAAAAATGCTGTTTTTAACGAACTTAGTTATATATTGTATTCGTTATGGGATTGTCATTAATGTTCTTTTGGATTTTATTCGTTTTATTTTTGTTGGCGCAGTTGTGTGGTATTTATTTATTTTTTTGTTACATTTGACAATGTGGGTTCTCGGTATCTCTGTGAAGGTTGTCACAATATAACGAGTATCGTTAAAACTTTGTTGTTGTACATTTGGTTTATAGTTTTAGATAATTTTTTTTTTTTTTTTTTTGTGTGAAACGCTGCAGACGTCTTTTTCTTGTAACCGTTGTTTTGGAATTGTATAGATTTGTGAGTACTGCTTTTGTTTAGAGACAATGACTTTTCAGGATTTTGGTGGAATGAAAACAGTTGGAATGTTTTCTTGGTGACCTACACCGACACGATGAGTATTTTACTTTGAAAATCAAATATTTTATTTTTCAGTTGTGCGTTTGGAGACTCGTGTTAAACAAAGTTTGAGGTAGGAGTTAATTGTATTGTGAGTAATCACATTGAAGATAGCAGGGTGCATTTCAAAAGTATTGTCATCATGCTATTTTTCGCAGTTGGTAATTGGCATAATACCAGTAAGAGAGGAAACCAGATGCGTTATATTTGAGTCTTTTTGTCAATACAAACTTTAGCATATAAGCATGGGGTAGCAAAAAGACATACTGTAATTAGCTGTCTGGTGGAATGTTGAGTATTTACTTTATAATACCACCTATTATACCTGTTTTGTCAGTCTGCGCCGAATTTGGTTCTGTCTACCTGCTGATCATACGGCATCTATTGAAACAGCTGTCTGGTGGAATACCATTACAAATAAATGGTAATAACACTGCATTGGTGAGATGAATTATATTTAGTAATGCAATAGCAAAAACTCGTGTGTTGCACATGCGAGTTCTTGCACAAAGTGACAGTAGGAAAACATGCATAGGAGATGGATAGTATCAGATAATTTTTTTATTATTATTTTATTTTATTTTATTTTTTTTAAGGCCAGCATTGGTTTGAGAGCTTTCAGTTGGGAAACAATGATGTATTTTTCTTTAGCTTAGTATTAGATGATAAAGTTTTTGACAAAATATGGTTGTCTTATAACTGTGAATGTTCCAGAAATGATTGTAGCAAACATCATATTAGAATTACAGCTTAAATTTTGGCGATTTCTTTTCAGTGCTTGTTATACAAACAATAATGATAATAATAATTCCTTATAGCTATTGTAATTTAAGTTTTAATTAGGTAATCAACTGAGTGGTTTCTGAACTGTAAGGGGAGAACTGTAAGATTGCTTTTGCTGGAAGAACCAGAAAACAGATTTTCTGAAATCTGCACTAATTGAATGAAATGAGCTAAATGAACAAATACAAAGGTGTCCCCAACAGAACAAAATGTGCTTTACTTTGGCAGCATTTTGCTAGGCAAGACATCATTGCAACTTTTTTGACATGTTTGCAGATGATACAAAGGTTGGCAGGGTTGTTAATGACAGTAATGGCAGTGTGCTACTGCAACAGGATCTAGATCTGCATTTGAATTTCCACTTTTCGATCTGTGGCTTATCCTTAATCTCTCTACCACATTCTGTCATTCATCTGTTCGTTCGTTCTCCAAACGCCACTAATCACTTAACTCTTTGGCTTTGCATCTCTTTGAAACAACTTTCCTGACAATGAGGTAATTTTCCTTGGTGATTTTATGTTTGCGACTCCAGCTGGCTTTCGTTTTCTAGTTGCATGGACCCATCTGGTCGAGATGTTGAGACTTTTTCAAGTGCTAACAACCTTGCACACATTGCTCATTTACCTATCAGAATACCAGACAATTCTATCCATACAAACAATCCATCCAAGTAAAGTTGAGATGAGTGGTTGTCTAGGTACCTGAGATCATAGCATGGTGATAAGTTTCTTCCCCAGTGGGAACTTTTCTCTCATTGCCATTCTTGACCTCATGTTGTTTGGCATTACGAGAATGCAAAATGGGATGAACTGAGAGATTTCTTTTCCTTGGTCGGATTACTGCTTCAAATCTGATGTCAACATTTTCTTAGATTGTGTCAGTGAAATTTATTCTTATAGGGACGAAATCCTTTATTTTACACTCCACCTTAAAATCTTGTCCTTTATCTAAACCTTGGTTTGCCAATAAATGTGCTAAAGCTGTTCAAGTTAAGAATGTTGCATATCATAGTTGGCTTGTATCCAAATCTCCAGCTTCGTTTTCTGACTACACCAAAGCATGCAACAATTGTAAAGCAGTTGTTAATCGGCATGCTTGACTACCACTTGTCCAAGTGGTAGTCAAGCATGCTGGTCTCTTGACAAAGCTATTGGCTGCAAATTTTGCCCATCTCTATTCCCACCATCTTAAAACCAGATGGTTCTTTTGCCATTTCAACCAAACATAAAGCTGACCTGCTGGCATCCTGTTTTTCTTCTAGCTCATTTATTGATGATCTTGTTAAACCACATCCTACCATTCCCAGTTCATTCCATTCGATGCCTCCTGTGGTCTTCCATCAAAAGGATGTCGAAAGAATTTTGAACAGCTTTGATTCCAAGAAAGCACCAGGTCCTGATGCTATTTCTCCACTTTTCATCAAAACCTGTGCTCCTGAGGTTATACTCTCCTGTTCTGTGTTGCCTTTTTTCACTTTTTTTTTTTTTTTTTCAAGTGTTTCTTTTTTCTTAGAAATTTGCTCATATCCAGTCTGTTCTTAAAAGGGTGACAGTCCTTCTTATCCAATTATTGTCCCATTGCACTCACTTCTAATCTTTCTAAAATAATGGAGAAATCAGTTAACTGCCAACTCTTATTAAACTATCTAGAAACCTTCAATCTGATCAGTGACTGCCAATATGGATTCCATCAGTGTTGATCAACTGGTGATGTTTTGGCTTATGTTACTCCATCTATGGACAATTAACCAGAAAAGTTTTTGAAACTCAAGCAGTTGCTCTTGAGATTTCAAAGACTTTTGATCCTTTTTGACAGTCTTTTAAATAAACTTCCATCTTATGGTTTTACAACTGTTTTTTGTAATTGGGTATCTAGATTTTGCACTTTGGGTAACGGTAGATGGCTCACTAATGCTGGTGTTCCCCCACGGTTCAGTTCTTTCTCACACTCTTTTCCTCATTTTATATTAATGACCTTCCATTGACCAGAAATCCATGATTTTGCTGATGATTGCACATTGCATTCTGTCTTCCAGTTTGAGAAACCTTTCCCTGCAGAAACAGCAACTTCTTGAAAATCCACTACAAATTCATTAAATGCTGATCTCCAGGTCATTCTTAAGTGGGGCAAAGATAACTTAGTTGATTTCAATCCTTCTAAAATCCAGTCCTGTCATGTCTCTATTGGGGATTACCCTGACTTCTAATCTCTCTTGGCATAAGCACATTACAAATATTTCTTCCTTTGCATCAAAAAAATTGGGTTTTTTCTTTCGCTCACCATTGCTTTTTTTAAACAGCTGTTCACTTTGTACATATCACAAATCTGCCTTACTATGGAATATTGTTCCCACATCTGGTGTGCCCCCAAAATCTCCTTGGGCTTTTAGATTTCATTCAGAAGAGGGCAGTTAGGTTAATTAATGACTCATCTATAACAGTGTTTCCACTCTGTCTCAGACTTTTTTTCTACTGTATGCTTTCTATTGATTCTACCATGTGCACTGTTCTTCTGAATTGTCTTCTTTAATTCCTGCTGTCTTCCAAACAAAGACTGAACACATGCTGCAACCAGTCAACATCCTTTTTACTGCCCAACTTCAAACTCACAGAACCAAATTTTCTTCAATTTTACTTCATATGTATTTCCTGAAAATTACAATCCATAGAAATTAGTCTAATATTAACAAGTATCTTCTTTCATTTTCTCAGCCTTCAACCCATGTATGGTACTAATAGCTATAGATTATAATACCTCTCGTGCTTGGTGCTCATAACTAAAACACAAACCAAAAGTATTCACAACAATAAAAAACACAGGAACCGTAATACCATACAAACTGGTACACTGACCAAAGTAGATGGATTAAATAAACCTCAATGGCAACAAAGCATTTCAATTTAGATTTTCACCTACTTCTATACATTCTATTTAGGTCACCTAGCTCTTCAGTTAGTTAGGCCGACCGGGCTAGCCGAGTGGGTAAAGTACCTGCCCGGCAACCCAAAGGTCGCGGGTTCGATTCCCGCCTCGGGCTTGGATCAAAGTGCTGTAAAAACCTTGGGAGGTGCAATATGGCCACAGAAGCCGATGCGCCAACAACTACCAAATCAATCAATCAATCAATCAATCAGTTAGTTAGTTAGAAGTATGGCTCGCAATACCAGTCACAATCTTGATACTGGTATTCCCAAAAAAAAAAAAAATCCACAAATTTTGATGACAATTAGGTGCAGTAGAGTAAGGAAAAAAAAGTAATTACTTTAATTCATGTTTTAAATCAAATTTTTATTACAATAAATATTCTAACAAAAAATTATTAAACATACAATTATTCTAAAAACAAAAAAAAATACATATTGAAACTGAAAATTTGGTCATGTCTAAAGTATACACACTACCTGTCCGAATAAAATGAGCTGTTAAGAAACATGAGCAGTCAATAGTGTTATTGTTTAAACTGGATCTAATTTTTGGTACATATTTAATTAGTGACAGAAAACATCCTTTTGGATTCTGTGCTGGTTAGTGCTATGGTACTGTGATGGTTGTAGACAAGTTAAAAATAAATTTTCTGTTTATACTCCGGGATGACCAAACGGTCAGAGGAGTTCACAAGGTAGACAGAATACAAGAAACAGCTCCGTATTCACCAGTCACGGGCTTGAACCCCGGTCACTCAAGGCACATGTACTTATGCACCCGCGCGCCTGACCACTAGGCTACCGGGGCCTTTAGTTTACCCCCCCCCCCATTATTCCCTCATCTTCAAAAAGTCTTATTTCCTTTTTATCAAAAAAAAAAATTTCTTTTCACTATATCCATGTTAATGAAAGAAAGGGACTGACATTTAAGCTTGGTGAGGAAACAAAATCTAAGTTGTGGGGGGTTATTTATTTATTAATTTTTATTTCTCTGTACCTTGGTATTGTTGTCAGTGGCCATTGTTATGATTTTCTTACAGCAGCTCCCCTCAAGTACTAAGGCCCACAAGCTACCTGACTGCATTAAAAAATGGATTTCCAGGAGCTGAGGGATAATCCCATATAACACACACTAGTATATATTATATGTGAGCTGTTAGTTTCTCCTGAGCAATGACACAAAAATAAAACAAAAGTCATTTATCATACAAAACAAATTTATCAAACATAATTGGTATTCATTTACATCTTATCTATTCATTTTTCTCATTTAATCTGTTAATACATGCTATCGTTTCCATAAAATTGCTCTCAATTAACAATATCAACTCTCTCTACAGCTGTAAACACTAAACTAATTCTATCTTGATCACTTCCTCATATTTATCTTAATCACCAATATCAATTCTCTTCACAACAGCAATCCATAAGCTGACTTAATACTAAATTCCATATATATCTCTCTTAATTTAGCAATACCAATTTTCTTTACAGCTTAAACCGCCGACCGGGCTAGCCGAGTGGGTAAAGTACCTGCCCGGCAACCCAAAGGTCGCGGGTTCGATTCCCGCCTCGGGCTTGGATCAAAGTACTGCAAAAACCTTGGGAGGTGCAATATGGCCACAGAAGCCGATGCACCAACAACTACCAAATCAAAAAAAAAAAAAAAAAACAACTTAAACCAACTCAAGGATTTGCCTTCCTTCTCTTTCACTGTGGGATTCCTTCCACAGGGGTGCGGTGTCGTCTCTCTCTCTCTCTCTCTCTCAGTTGAACTTTGCAGTATAGCTCTTCCAGTACTGTCTTATATCGGGAACAGTTCTCTGTTAATACCGAAGGAAATTACCATAGCAGTAGTAGAAGGTACTATCTGACACTATTCGTTGGATAACAAGCTAGTCAGATAGTGCCCTTGTGGATTAACTTCTAGCACAGGACATGCCCGGTGGAGCTCTTCACTATATAGCTGGACACTCCCCAAACTTAACCCAGAACTACCACTGCATCTGCAACACCTCCGAACAATAAACTCTGAACCCCTCTTTTGGAGCTAGCACCTTATTTCCTTCTCGTATATTTATTTATTCAGTTGATTGCAAGTTACAATCGTCCCTTGTACTACTTTTATATGGAAACTTGTGTGTATAAATGCGTGCAAACCCCCATAGGGGTTTGCACGCATTTATGTATCTCCCCATATCTAATTTAAACCTGACCCAATCACTGTGTTATTCTTTAAACTTGCTCTTTTCAATTCTCAAGTAGCGGTGTAATAGAGGGATTAAACTATTGCTCAGAAGCTTAATTTTAACCCTTCTGCACCTGGCATACCACTGTTCACCATATTGCTTAAGTGGCCTACTCCCACTAATGGAAATATATCCATAATGATGTTTTCACACACACTATACTTACTAAGAGAAATATATTTGTAAGATTTTACATATTGCAGTTTCATGACACGTTTTCAAGTTTCTGTTGCATTTGTATTGTGTATAATAATCCCTCTGTTGCACATTCTGTAATATTAATGATTTATTGTTGTCGATTTTATAACCTTTATGTGAATAAATCATAAACAATTATTATTTTTTAAATTAGTACCAAAAAAACGGTATTCAATACTGGGATTTCAAATCCTAAATAAAATTACCAGAATCTTGGTATTGGTAGCCCTTCTTGGAAGTTAATAAAGTAACTTTTGAAAATAACAGGCCAAAAAGCATCACTGTTTTATTTTTTTTTGTTTTGCTTAAGTTCAAATAAGTAGTCTCCCATTTTTTTTGGCTTATGCCAGATTTGCTCTGGGCCTTTTTTTTTTTTTTTTCTACAACTGTTGCATTCATTGGTTTCATTGGTTTGGTGCTTAACAAGCTTGTAGTCATTTCCTGGCTAACACAGTTAATGTGTAGCATGGTAATTGGTGTTTGTAATAGAAATGTTTCTGCTGGATATGTTGAATGTCCTGCTGTTTTGCAAGTCCTTTTCATAAAAGAAGAAATTTCTTTTCTCTGTAGTCCTTTAAATTTGCTCTTTTTTTTTGTACTTATGATTAATTTTAAGCAAAATTTAATCACAAAATCTCTAAGATCCTAATTGCACCTTTACTCATAAAAGTGGTGGTAGTGACCTGAGTTCATTCTTTCTCGGTGTTGACTATAAATATTTTTTATGAAAACCCCAAACATGAGAGGTATTAGAACCTCTCATGTTATGGTACTTAGTACTGTTCATAGGTTGAAGGTGAAAGAATTACTTGTTGATTGTAATTTTCAGGAAATACATATGAAGGAAGGTTTTCCAGAAAACAGAAGTTGAATCATTAAATGAGGAAGAAAAGTTGGTTCTGTGAGTTTGAAGTTAGACAATAAAAGAATGTTAACTGGTTACAGCATGTGTTTGGACTGGTTTGGAAGGGTGAGTGGGAATTACAGAAGCTAATTCAGAAGTACAGTGCCCATGGAAGTACCTATAGAAAAGGCATGCAGCAGAAACAGTCTGAGATAGTGGAGAGACTGTTAGAAATGGGTCATTAATTAATATAACTGCCCTCTTTTGAATGTGGTCTCTAGAAGCCTGAGAGGAGGAGGGTTTTGGGGCACTGCCCTAGATGTGGGAAAAATATTCCATGGTAGGGCAGATTTGCGATTTATACAGAACAAACAGCTGTTTGGAAGAAAAGTAATGTTGAGAGCAAAAGGAAAAAATCCAGTTTTTTAGATGCAGAGGAAGCAATATTTGTAATGTGCTTATGCCAAAGAGAGATTAGAAGTAAGGATAATCCCAATAGAGAGATATGATCTTGCCTAGAAATCATCAGTCCCATCAAAGATAAGCATAGGAGCAGAATCCTTTTTGAGAGATATGACAGGAATGAGTTTTAGGATTGAAATCAACTAAGTTATTTTTGTCCCTCTAGAGAATTTCCTGGAGATGCTAATCTCCAGGAATTGGTGGTGGATATTTGAGAATTTGATGATTTGACATTTATATCAAGAATTATAAAATATTCTCGATGGCTAAGTTTTGGATTGGACACACATGCTCCAAGTTATTTACCATTATTTTCTGTTCATATTACTATTTACAGCTAGTTTACAATGTTTTAAAGCTCTACCCATGAAATGTAGAGTGTTGTATCTTGCAATGATGCCCATCATGACATCAAACTAAATCAACTCTAGTATGTCTTGATCACACATACTTTGGCTTTCATTTTATGGTTTAATAATTTTTTTGTTGTCATACATCTGTATGTATACAGATACATCTTTGGCCCTTCATTTCAACCTTTGTACCTCAGTGCTGATAATCCAGAGTGGGAATTTTTCTATTCTCCTGTGTATTTCTGATCTGAATCAATGCTTTCATCAGCCATATCTTCATTTTAACCTTTTCTTGAATGTGGAGAGTTATGGTTCTGTGGTCAATAACCATGGAATTAAATAGTTGGTATGATATATAAACTAATTTTAGGAAATTTTAAATTATTCCATGACAGAAGATTAATCTTGAGTAGTGTTTGAACAGAACAAAGAATATCAATATGGTGAATGTTTCCTGGTCTTGATAGGTTTACAGTAGTGTAATTCCAGTTATTGGTGGGGAGGGGGGGTGAGCAAAAACAAAAGTTATCCAATTTTTCTTTTTGCTTCTCACCCCCAATAATTCCACTCAAAAGTTGGAAGAATTTTTTTTTTGCTGCTTCTCACTGTGAGAAAAATAAATTGCACTAATATAATAAAATTACTTTTAACTCACAAAAAGCATTTATCAGTTTGTATGGAAGTAGCATATAATCTGCACAGCCTGCTTGGCTTTTTTTTGGTAGCTCATTAAATTGCTGCTGTGAGATAGTGCAGTAATTATAATTGCTGTCCTGCCACATACCATGTGGAAAAGGCCGGGGTTCAAATCTTATCAATAATGTAAGGAACTTCTGTGGGCTTTTTTTTCACACTGTAGCAGAGTTCTAGGTGGTAGATGATTCTCATCAACCGGTGCAATACCACCACTTTGCTTATTGGAGGTTTGAAGTGGTGGAACCCATGTTTAGTCTCTAGATCTAAGTTCTGGTCAGCTCTTCCATTATGCAGTATGATTGACTTGAGGTTATGATGAACATCGTGGCGAGATCCAATATTCCTTACATTTCGAGGGTACAGCTCTAAAACAGTGTTTGCAGGCCAGTCGCTAGTTAGTACACCGGACCGAACCTATTGGTAACTCTCTAGGAGGCTTCCGGATCAACTAGTGTATAATCTTGCTACCTCTACTCTGCCCGATAGTGACTGGAGGGAGTCCGAGTAGTGTGTATGCAGGGAGCATTGTCGAGGCCACGTTATGTCAAGGATCTGGGTATATTCTTACCACGTGTACGCAATATCCAAAAATTTCATTACAGCATGTCCCACCCACTTTTTCTTACTATTGAATACACCATGAATTGTCAAACTAATAGAGCAAGCTTATCTGCGAAAAGATCTAAACCTCCTAAGCACTTCCTGATTCATTTCACAAATATATGTGGTTTCAATTCTAATCTCAACGATGTCCATTTCCACTTGCAGTCTGCCAAACCCCGTGTACTTTTTCTGACAGAATCTCAGTTATTGATTGATTCAACTGCTGCTCATCTCAGATGCCCAAATTATTCGCTGTGTGATTCCTTTCGCCTCAAAGGTGGTTGGTACTTGTGCATGTGTCCGTTCCTATATTCCCTGTCAGAGACTTGGCAATTTGGAATCTCTTTAACCTTCTCTGGTTTAAAATCTCTACCTCATTGTGTCAAATTCATCTGTTGTCTCTACCGTTCTTCCAACTCCACTAATCACTTGGAGCTCTTTGACTTCCTTTCTTTGCAACTTGACTTTCTCCAGTCCAACTTTCCTAACAGTGAGGTAATTTTCCTTGGTGATTTTAATTTTCACAACTCCAGCTGTCTTCCGTTTGCTAGTCACATGGACCCAGCTGGTCGAGATGCTGAGGCTTTTGCAATTACTACTGACCTTGCACAGATTGTTCATTTACCTACAAGAATACTGGACAATTCTAATCATACAGCCAACACGCTTGATCTTTTTCTCACAAACAAACCTTCTAAGTACACGGTTGAAGTGAGAGGTCCTTTAGGCACTTCAGATCACAACTTGGTGATTGTCTCTTCTCCAATGGAGCCTTTATCTCATGGCTATTCACAACCTCGTGTTGTTTGGCATGGGATGACCTGCGAAATTTCTTTTCCTTGGTCGGATTACTGTTTTAAACTTCTGGTGTCAATGTTTGCTCATATCGTGTCAGTGAAATTATTCTTGCAGGAATGGGATCCTTTATCCTACTCCACTTTAAAATCTCGTCCTTTATCTGAACCTTAGTTTTCTAATAAATGTGTTAAGGCTGTTCAAGAGAAGAATGTTACATAATTGGCTTGTTTCTAATTCTTCAGTTTCATTTTCTGCCTACACCAAAGCTCGCAACAGTTGTAAAGCAGTTATTAATCAGTCCAAACTAGAGTTTGAACAGGCTAAGAGTAGAAAACTTGCTTCTTGCCCTAATGGTAGCAGAGCATTCTGGTCCTAATGCCAAAGCTATTGGCCGCAACTTTTGCCCACCTCTGTCCAGACCAGATGGTTCGGTTGTCACTTTAGCCAAGGATAAAGCTGACCTGCTAGCATCCCATTTTGCTTCCAACTCGTATATTAATGATCTTCGTAAAACACCTCCCACCATTCCCAACACTCTTCAATGCCTCCTGTGGTCTTCCGTCAGAAGGATTTTGACGAATCTTGATGCTAAGAAAGCTCCAGGTCCCGATGGTATTTCTCCACTTGTTCTCAAAACCTGTGCTCCTGAACTTACTCCTATTCTTTGATTTTTTTTTTTACTTTCTTATTCCAAAGGTGTTTTTCCTTCTGCTTTGAAATTTGCTCATATCCAGCCAGTTCCTAAAAAGGGTGACAAATCCCTCCCATCCCATTGCAATTACTTCTACTCTTTCTAAAGTAATGGAGAAATCAATTAACCACCAACTTTTAAACTACCTAGAAACCTTCCATCTGATCAATGATCACCGGTATGGATTCTGTCAGTGTTGATCCACTGGTGATATTCTGGCTTATGTTACCCATTTATGGACTAATTCAATGGAAAGGTTTGGTGAAACACAAGTAGTTGCTCTTGACATTTCAAAGGCTTTCGATCGTGTTTGGCATAAAGGTCTTCTAAACAAGCTTCCATCTTATGGTTTGCCAACAGTTTTTAGTAATTGGTTATCCAGTTTTCTCTGATCGCTCACTGAGGGTGATGGTAGATGGCTCTGTCTTCTCTTGTATATTAATGACCTTCTTCCATTGACTGGAAATCCTATCCATAGTTTTGCCGATGATAGCACATTGCATTCTACTTTCCATTTTGAGAAACCTTGTCCTGCTCAATCAGCTTTAACTTCTTGTAAATCTGCTACCAGTTCCTTAAATGCTGATCTTCAGGTAATTCTCCAGTGGGGCAAAGACAACTTTATTGATTTCAACCCTTCTAAAACCCAGTCTTGTCTTATATCTTGCAAAAAGGATCTTCTGCTCCTATGCTTACCTTTAGTGACACTCCAATTTCTAGGCAAAATGATCTCTTTTGGGGATTACCCTGACTTCTAATCTCTCTTGGCACAAGCACATTACAAATATTGCTTCCTCTGCATCTTCTCAACCTCCAACCCAATCACAGTACTATAGGTTCTGATACCTCTTGTTTGGGGTTTACATTAAAAAAAAAAAAAAAAGTTGGTCTCTGGTTTAGGATTCCTCCTTTTCAGGAAGTTGGATTCTTTTTGTACAGTAAAACAGGCTAACTGGAGGCATCTAAAAAACTTGGTTTTCTCTTTTGCTCTCACCGTTACTTTTCTTCCAAACAGCTGCTCACTCTGTATAAATTGCAAATCTGTCTGCCCTGCCATGGAATATTGTTCCCATGTCTGGGGTGGTGCCCCCAAAATCTCTCTCAGGCTTCTTGATTCCATTCAGAAGAGGACAATTAGGTTAATTAATGATTCATCTGTAACAGTCTCTCCACTTGCTGTCACATAGACGTCCTGTTTCTGCTGTATGCCTCTTCTACAGATACTTCCATGGGCACTGTTCTTCTGAATTGGCTTCTATAATTCCCGCTCTCTTTCAAAACAGTCCGAACACGTGCTGCCACCAGCCAGCATCCATTTACTGTCCAACTTCAAACTCACAGAACCAACTTTTCATCTTCCTCGTTTATTTATTCAACTGCCATTTTTCTGGAACAACCTTCCTTCATACGTATTTCCTGAAGATTACAGTCTACTGAAGTTTAAATCCAATAGTCAACAAATATCTTTCGTCTTCTCAACCTCCAACCCAATCACAGTACTATAGGTTCTGATACCTCTTGTTTGGGGTTTACATAAAAAAAAAAAAAAAAAAAGTTGGTCTCTGGTTTAGGATTCCTCCTTTTCAGGAAGTTGGATTCTTTTTGTACAGTAAAACAGGCTAACTGGAGGTCTGTGAGAAGGTGGATTCTGCTCATTGTGTGCTATAAATATGAGTTTTTAAGCAAAAAAGAAAAGCTTGCCCATCATTAATTCTGAAAGGTAAGTTGAGGCACCACCCCCTTCCTCCCCAGTCATTACTGGAAACTGATATATGCAATCTAACAGAGAGGCTGCATAGTTTTATTATTATTATTTTTTTTATGTATATGACAGTAAATTTAAGGGAGGTTAAAAATGTTTGTTAATATCAGTGTTTTACTATTGAGAACAATAAATGTTTAATTTGGGGGAATGGGTCTTCCAGCTAGGAATCTGCAGCTGTAAAAAGATTTGTGACATTGCTGTAGGTTATATTTAAAATCGACATTTTGAAATACTCATTTGCATTCAGAAAACTGAGTGAAGGAATCTTACTATATTTGTTTTTATTTGATTTTCATCAGATTTTTCTGTTGTGAAGCTATCTTAAACCATTCTCACACCATGAGAAATTTTGAAATTCTGCATATTAAATTTACTCTTTTCAACCTTATATTTGTTACATGAGACAGCAACCAATCCTACAATTGGCAGAGGTTTTATTAATCTGCTGAAGTTACAGGTGGTATTTGATATTCAGGAGCCAGTCTTTTAGTCATTAGTAATCTCATTATGTTAAAATCCTTGAAAGTACATGTGTTAATTTCTAACATACTAAAAACAGTAGTATCTTTAATTAAAATCAAAGATCTAAGTACATGGTTTAATTAGTAACTCAAAGGCACGGTGGATGCCCTCCCCCCCAGTCTTTCTTGCATCCATAACACATTTCTTGTTATAGATGTTTATTGCCTCTAACCAGAAGTGACATTGTTGCTTCTTTTCATATTCAGTGATGATAGTACAGTGGGTCCACATGGTGCCTTTCTTATCATATGTGTTTAGCTATTACTGAACTATAATCAACATTTTTAAATTTTAATTATATGTAGTCCTTTATACAGATTTTAAACTTAAAGGTATTCTTTTTAAAGTTTTGGTTAGTGTTTTATAGATTTATTTATTTTTTGACTGAATATATAGATCATTGTTGAGTGAGATTAACAATTGTTAACTTTGACTATTATGGAATTTGAATTTCTCATGGAATCATCATCAGCCATTTTCAATCCACTGCAAGATGGCCTCTCCAGCAACTTTCCAGTTTCTTCTGTTTTGTGCAATGGCATCCATTTACTATGGCATCCAAGCCAGCGGGTGGTTAATTGCTGGAACAAACTTCCATCTGCCATTGTGGAAGTCGATAGGTTAAATAAATTTAAGACTGAACTGGACAGGCATTTGGAGGGAATGGTTTTTTTTTTTTTTTTGGCCGATGCGGCATAAGCTCATACACTTGCTTTCTTGCATCACATGCCACTACTACCCATGAACTTGTGAATTTCATCTGTCCATCTCTGTTGTCTTCGGGGTTTTCTTTTAGTCCTCTTGGTGGGTACCATTCTAATATATTTAATTGGTCCATCTGTCATGTCTTTGAGCTATGTGTCCTGCCCATTTCAGTTCTTTAGTTTTGATAAGGATGTCCTTTACTTGAGCTTGCTGCCTAATTCATGTGTTTCTCTTATCTAACAGTCTGATTCCTAATATAATTTGTTCCATTCTTCACTGTGTAGTTTTCAGCATCTCTTGCATTCTTTTGGTGAGTGCTCAAGTTTCACTGCCATAAGTCATAGTGGGGAGTATAAATTGGTTCATTATTTTACGTTTGACAGATTGAGATATTGCTCCTCAGTGTGTAAATATTTTCTGAATGCTATCCATCCGAAATTTATCCTTCTCTTGACTTCCAGCCATTTATAATTATTACAGCTAATGACTTGTCCCAGATAAGTAAAGTGTGTTTAGGGTCAAATGGCACTAGGGGTTCCCCCATCTCTGCATAGTTTACATTGTGGGTAAACCAGTTGACTGGAAAAGCCAGAGATTTAAAAGTGTGGACTTTGCATATGTGTGTGATGCCATGTACCATTGTTCTTCTGGTCCTTTAACCACTAGATCCCTACTTGAGACTTTATGTTGTCCCACTTTTGCCCTCTGAAAGTAGACCAGGCATGACAGGTGCTGCCACCTAATTTCCTGAGATTTTGGTGGCTAGAACCTAAAAAAAATTGATTGCATAGAGAAGTGCTAGGGGAAGGTCGAAAATAATGGGCAAAATTAATTTAAATTGTTGACTTTTGATTGTGTGTGGCATTCACATTGCTAGCAGGTAGAGTAGTGGGGTAGGCAGAAGACTGGAGGGAGATGGATAGAAATATGGAGCTGATAGGGAAGGGAACTCCAGATACAGTGGGCCATGTCCCACCAGAGAGAAAAGAAGGGGTGGCGGGAAGCCGTCTAAGCCTTCTCCCCCCACCAGGGAGTGGAGGAAAGTAGGCCAGGCAAGGGAGCTGGCCCAGATAGGCAATAGGGTGTAGATGGTGGCTGTAGCCTGGGCACCGAGGCACGAGGGCTGCCCCAACTCTGATTCCTTGGAGTCTAGATGCTTCCTTCTAGGTTTTAGTCTGTCTGTCAGATATTTGTGCAAGTCCTGTCCATTTGTCGATGTTCAATTGGATGGGGTTCAATCACCATCAGGGTGGACTCCGTCCATAGTAGCATGCAGGAGAACTAGGACATTCAGCTGGGTTATGGGTGTTGGTCTGATTGCTCTCTGTGCAGGTTGTGCAATGTCATTTGTTGGGGTTCTCACATGGGATCGATGTCCCATCCATGGCTCAGTATTGGAATAGTGGAGTTTAGTTACAGCTGGTGAATGGTCCAGTTTTCTCTTGATGCATCAAGTTATTATAAGGTTGAGTGCCCTCCAATTATTATTCATATGACATACATTCCTTTTTGAGTTTTGTTTTGGTTTATTGGATTTCTGTTTGTTCATTTTATGTGCTACCACTACATCCATGATGCTTCAGGTGCAGTGAGTATGGAAAGCTGTATTTATCCTGGTTCTGGGTTTGCTGGCGGGTGTAGGGTATGGCATCTTGCAAATGGACACCGAGCAAAGTTGGTGAGGGCATTGTAGGTTGCCTCGTCCTCCAATAGGTAGTGCTCCTGATTTTTGGGGTTAAACCACATTCGTGTGAAAAGTTCCCAGATAAGTATACCAATCCACCTTTTTTCAATTACTGCTCCTTCAATGATTATATCCCTTTCTCTGTGGCATACCTGTTTTAGCCATCATCTTTAGTCTGAAATCCTTACTAATTCTGCATAACTGATTTAAGGTTTTCTTCTAATTCTTCGGGATTGTGGCTTATGGTCACAATGTCATCTGCAAATCGTAAATGGTTTAGATACTCTCCATTCACCTTGGCTCCTTTCTGCAAGCAGTCTAATCTTCTGAAATCTTCCTCGAGGGCAGCAGTAAACAACTTCAGAGATATTGTCTCTTTGTTGAACTCCTTTCTCAATTTTAAATTTGCTACTGTCATTGTCTAGTCTAATAAGGAGGTAGCTTTCTCATATATTTTCTTCAAAATTATAATGTATGGGGTATCTATACCTTGTCTTTCTAGTGCCTGAAACATTGCCTTATTCTGTATGGAGTCAAATGTCTTTTTATAATCCACAAATGCTACACATAATGGTGTTTTATATTCATTTGCTTGCTCTTTTGGTTGATTCTCATCAAGTATTCATTTTAACCTGTTAGTGATGACCCTTGTGAACAACTTGTAGATGTGGGACAACAAGCTAATGGTCTTATTTCTGATTTATCTCCTTTCTTATGCAACAAAATTAGGATTGCATTATTCCACTCCTTAGGTGTCATGCCTCTTCTAATGTATTTTGTGAAGAGTCTTGCCAGTTTCTGTGTTATGTCTCTTCCCAATTTTAACAACTCCCCAGCAGCTTTGTGTTAATCCAGGGCTTTCTGATTCTTCATATTCTTCAATGCATGTTCTACCTCATCAGGAAGGATATTGGGTATTTTATTCTTTGGATTTCTTTTTTACCTATAGGTTTCTCGGGCTTTATCACTTTCAGAAAGTTCTTTTATTCCTCATCAATATCTTGATCCTGAAAGGTCTTCAGAAGCTGAAACTTGTTAAGTTCCAGTCCCTACTCCTTTTCTGTTATCTCAAAGGCCTTCCATATTATTTACTAGAGTCAGTTTTTCTTCCCTTTCCTTTCTTTTCTTACATCTATATCAAGTGTGCATCTTGCCATTCTGTGATCACTTCCAACATTTACCTTGTTCAGGATGGTAACATCATTCGCAATATATCTTCTGTTAGTAAGGATGAAGTAGATTTCATTAGTTGTTAATACATTTAGGCCCTTCCATGTCCACTTTCTGTTCACCCTTTTCTTGAAAGTGTTCATTACTGACATTCCTTGAGATTCTGCAAATTCCAGACTTCTTTCACCAATTGCAAAATTTCCTATAGGTTCCCTTTCTGCGCTGTTTTGTCTTTTTCCAACCTTAGCATTGAAGTCACCATAATAATGGTGTAGCGAGTTTTCTGTTCATCTAAATCTCAATTTCAGTGTACATTTCTTCAACACCATGCCTCAGTGTTAGTGCATACAACCAGTGTTGGTAAGATACAACCTAAAGATAGGATCTCTTAGAAATCCTGAGAAGCAGTCTTGACACCCTTGGTGATGTACTTTTGAATTAAAAAATGTTTATGGACCAGAAACCCAACTCCACCTTCACTCTTTTTTGCTGTTTCCCTTGATGTACCGCAGATTACCACTTGATAAACTTACAAGTGAGTCATTTCTTCTTATTTCAGCCAAACCAATGATATTCCAATTCATGTTTTCTAATTCCTTTTCCAGCTCTAATATCCTATCTTCACTGATGAGCAATCTTACGTTGTAAGGTATATTGTCATGTGGCACCAGGGGTTTCCCCCATCTCCGCATTGCTTTCTTTGTGTGTGTACCAGTTTCCTGGGGGAACGCCAGAGGTTTAAAAGTGTGTGGGTATTGTACCTGTGTAATGTCGTGTACCATTGTTCATTTAGCTGCTGGAGCCCAGCGTTGCCCCACCTTCGCCCCGTGGAGGCAGACCAGGAACCCAGTAGACTTAAGTTACTCTGGCAGGTCCTGCCACGTAATTTCCTGAGATTTCAGCGGCTAGGAACTAAAAAAAAAAAAAAAAAAAATTTATGTACACATACGCATATAAGAACATACATATATACACAACAGTGATACATAATATATATGCATCCATGCAATCTTAATTACTTTGGATGTTTGCATACAGCATGTGTGCATGCATTCATATGGCAGGAGTAGGGCAGTGCGTAGGATAATTAGGCCAAGACTGAGCAAAGATTATTAGTGTGTAGGGCGCTCGAGTCGTGTATAGAGAGAGTGGGGGAGGGGAGGAAGAAGGTTGGGGGAAAGGCAGAAGTATGGGGGACACAGAAGAGATTCCCCCAGGTGGTCAGTGAGGCATGCCTATGCCTCACCAGAAGAAAAGGTGGGGTAGCAGGGGGGTGAGGCGACTGGTCGTCTCGTCCTCCTGCCTGGAATGGATATTAAAGGAGAGCCAGGCTAGTGCTTGGCTCAGGCTGCCAGAACAGTTGCTATTCGTCCTTCATTCAGATTTTTTTGTCTATCTTCATGGTTACTTGGTAGGTCATCTTAGGTGTTATGCACGTTTTGGCTTCTAGTGGCTAGTGTGCATTCAGGTCCTGTCTTCTTCTGTACAAGGCTTCAGCGAACTTTGAGAAGGCAATATATTCCTGCCTCCCGTCCAGGAGGTGTGTTCTTCTCTATCTCTGGGCAAAAAGGTGATCCGGGTGATGAGCTGGCAGTGGAGGTGAACCATGCTAGAGCCATTGGATAGTTTTCCAATGTTGGGGAAGAATATTTTGGTGACTTCTCCCTTTGGGGAATTCTCCCATCTGGTTGGTTTTCCAGGTTTGCATGAGGTGATTTGTAAGTCTCTTTCTCAGTCAAAGGGTTTGTGGTAGGATCTGCGTCAAAGCCGACGAAGGTGCAGGCTCTTCCCTTGGAGAGTTCATATAATACTCCACATTTAGCTACTTCAAGGTCTAAAGGTAGGGTTCCTGCAGCACGTGGCTGCTAACTGCTGTAGGCCCGGGTTATAGTGAGCATCATGGCTCTATGGATAAAGTCGAGGATTCTGCAATTTACCGCCATGGTGACTTTGGGGTACCATGCTACCGGAAGCATAGGTAGGTAGCTATCGGCAGGAAGGCAGCTTTGTAAAACAGCCTGAGGGTCTTCTTTTTCAATCCCCAGTCCCTTTTTGCGACTCTGGTAACAAGGGCTGTATAGCCCCGTATCTTCTTACAGATGTATTTCAAGTGTGCCTGGAAGGAGAGAGTGGGTCCAGTATTACTCCCAGGTATCTAAGTTCCTTGGACAGTTGTAGTGTGATACCATCAATCTTAATCTGTGGGGTCTCCTGTAATCTAGGGCACCCTTGAGGAGAATGGAGTCCGTTTTGGTTGCGGAGATCCTAAGGAAGTGGATATTGGTCCACTCTTGTAGGATTTTAAGGGCATGATTTGCCTTTCTTTCCAGCTGGATTCTGCTGTTTGCCTCTATCATCAGGATGAGGTCGTCTGCAAAGGCTTGTGAAGATGCCTTTCCAATATCGGTATTTAGGAATTCATCCAAGACGATGTTCCATAATGTGGGTCCTAAAATGGAGCCTTGTGGACAGCCTCTGTTGATTTTTCTGGTGAGTATTTTATATGGAGCATTCACCATGACGAGTCTACTGGAGAGGTAGCTTTGGATTACTCGATAGAGGTTGCCTGGCATCCCACTCCCACGGAGCTAGGACAGGACGCTCGGCCACTAAAGGGTGTCGAACGCCCCAGCGAAGCCGATAGAGATAGCCAGGAAGTTTTTCTTTTCTGTGGCAGCTGCACGTGCAAGGAGGTTCTTCAGGACATCTACAGTCGACGTTCCCGGTCTAAAGCCGTACTGGTTCGAGGACATTAGGTTTGCCTGTGGGTAGTGAGCCTGTATTCTGATTAACAGGAGTTGTTCCAAGAGTTTACTGCAGACTGTTAGTAGGACTATTGGTCTGTAGGAAGTTGGTTTGTCTTGTTGGGTTTTTTAATTATGAGTTTAATATTTGCTTTTTTCCAGTCCTTTGGATAGGTCCCAGTTTGGAGACATAGATTGAAGAGGTTCAGTAGCATATCGGGGGGGCTATCTCCACCACCTTCCTGATGATACCCGGACATTTCTTACTTTTAATAAGGTGCGCAGCCGCTTGCAATTCCTCTATTGTGAAATCCGGTTCCCTGTCTTCTGTTCGGTAGTCGTCATTCTCTGTGCACATCTTGATTTGTTGGGGTGTCTGCAGGTCTACATGAGGGTGGAAGGTTGCATCCAAAATATTAACAGATGCCTCCCAAGAATTGGTAGCATCTCCCTGTGGTGTTATGGTGGTTGAAATTACCTCTCCCCTGGGGAGTTTATTAGTGGTTACTTTGTAGACCATCCCCCAGGGGCCAGTGGTTGCGACTGGATTTTTCCACTAGAGTTGTTTACTTCTGCATATGAGTGAGGTGTACTGGTTTCTGGCCTCCTTGTAGATTTCCCGCAGTGCATCCACTTCAGGGGCAGGCCAGGAGCATCTGGCTCTCTGGAATGCTTTTCGTTTGGCCTGGACTTCTCTTTGGAGCTCCGGACTCCACCATGGTACAGCACCTGAGGCAGGTTTTCTTCGTTTTATGGCATCATTCGCTGCTTTAGTAATGACTGCTGTGACTTTTTTTGGAGTTGGTCTTGGTTTGTTTGAATTGCAGCTTGCTGTGTATCTTTTTCTGCTGTTAGTGTCTCTGAACTGGTTCCAGTTTGCAGTGTTCAGTGCATATCTGTGCAGCATTTTTCTCTCAGGACCTTCTCTGTTGAGTTGGAAGGTCAGGACCCTGTGGTCGGATAGTGGCCAGGGAGACATCGATGGTTGGTTCCCATCGTAGGTTGCAGTAAGTCAGTAGTTGATTAGGTTGGATTAGCACTGTTATTGTTCATGTTGCTATGAATTCCTCCAGGCACTGCCCATTCCTTGTCCCCTGCTTGTCCGGGGTATGGCTATACCAAGCTGATGACCTGCAGTTCACATCCGCTCCTATTATTAGTTTCTGGTCAGGGAGGATATTTGTTACATGTTCTAGGTACCTTATAGCCATTGTTATGTTCTCTCCAGGGTGGCAATAAAGGGCTAAGACGTAGCCCTTTATATCTTACGTTGTAATGGGCCAAGTTCAGTTTCCGTGCATGGCAGCCTGGTATTACCCAGAGATTCTTAGCACCCTCTGCCTCCACTCTGATCCTCTCGCTGCTGTAAGAGGGGTAGTGAAAGCTGCTTGCGACTGAGGGCCATTTGTTTTGTTGTGCAGTCATGTGCTGACCAGGCATCTTGAAGAGAATCACTCTACGCTTTTGTTGCCACCAAAGTGACATAAGACTACCACCGAGGTGTGCACAAGTGGATTTTAGAAAGATATTGGATCCATCCGAGTTTTAGACTGTCTGATAACACACACAATGCCTGTTCCCCTCTAAACCCCTTAGATTTTCATAACCTTCAGATTCTCCTTGGAACTCCTAGGAACTTGGTTATCTGAGGTCTCTGACCAAGCTGCATATTCTGAAATGCATAATGTAGTCTGGGTTAAAGGAATGTGTAACTATGCTGGAAATGAACTTGCTTCATTCAGTTTTAATGTTTCTTTTGTGTCCAAATGTTAATCAAGTTTGTGGTCCCTTGTTGAAACTATTGCCTAAGACTTGTATCTACTCACACCTCACCTACGTTGCATTCTAACCTAAAGATTAAGTTGACTTTATCAACATCTTTGTTTTTTCTTCTAATTCTTGCATTGATGAGCTTGGTGAAACATCTGTCGACTTTCTGTTTTCTAACAGAAAGATAGTCCTGGATGGTATTAATTTCAAGGAGTCTCCAGCTGCTAGTGACATTTCTGTGGTTGGCTGTAATGCCTCCTTGCACTTGCTTATTCCACTGATAGTTTTCTTTCTACAGTGGAAATTGTTTAATAACCAGTCCTTTTCTAAAAAGGATGTTACCCACTTCAACATACCCTGTTTTTCATAAACTGTTACAAATTCTCAAATATCCACTGTGGGTTTTTTTTTTTTTTTTTTTTTTTTTAAATTTAAGCAGTCATGGTGACAAAAATAACCAACTAAAAACAGACATTTGTGAATTTTAGCATTCCCAAGTATAGTATTTATTCCCTAATTGCATCACTGGTTGTTTTTTAATTGTAGAAATGTAGCCATAAAAATATTCTATATGGCTCCATTTTCCATAGGTTTTGGTTTCCTTGATTTTTACCTGCTTTTAAATCTATGAAATCTTAATTCATTTAGGGATTCCCCATTTTTCAACTGTCTCTTGCAGTTTGTCACAAAAATGTGGAATATTGTGGCCTCTAAATTATTTACCTGGCACTAGTGGGCCACCTGAAAGGTGCCCTTTTTTTGGAAAATGCTTTAGATTTTTTCAATTCTTTGAACAGTGCCTATATATATAATTTATTATTATTTTTTTAAATAGATTGCAATACTCTTAACTTTAATGTGTAAAACGGTGTTTTACATCTTTTATTTTCAAAAAACATTATTTTTTGAATTTGAAAACATTTTATTTTAAAAATTCCAAAAATATATTAGACAAAATAGAACCATTAGTCTCTTCCATTTTCAAATTTAATGCTAGAGTAGTGGCCATTTTGAAAGAATACCAGTAGTTACTGTCCTTATGTTGAAAAACCAGTAAACCTTTAAAATGAAACTAAGATGAGACATGTTTATTGACCTACTGGGAGAGGAAAAACAAATAACCTGAAACTTTAAATAAGCAGTGTCACTGCTTGTCTGTACCATGCCATTCTTCAATAAAAATGCATATAATTGCAAAATCAGTGGCAGAGAATTTCTCTGCCAAAACCATAAGTAAATTTCTTCAGAAACTATTGCAGAAAGTGTTTGACTGTATTTAGGAAAGTAGAAAAAAAATTTCACAATTTTTCAGTTTAATGGTTAATGCAGGAATGTTATTTATTTTTGAGGGGCATCTGTGAGGTGGTAGTAGTGGTGGCATGTGATGCAAGAAAGCAAGTGTATGAGCTTATGCAGCATCAGCCAAAAAAAAAAAAAAAAAAAACACACCATTCCCTCCAAATGCCTGTCCAGTTCCTCCTTGAATTTATTCAACCTATCAACTTCCACGACAGATGGAAGTTTGTTCCAGCAATTAACCACCTGCTGGCTAAAGGCAAATTTCCACACATCTATTCTACATGTCTTTTCTTAATTTGAATTTATGCCCCCTTAGGTTCGTAATCTGAACAAGTGGAAGGATCCCATCAGAATTCAGCGTGCTCAACCCATTCAAGGCCTTATACACCTCAATCAGATCACTGCGCAGGTGCCTAGTCTCCAGCCACTGCAATTTGCAGAACTGAAGCCTCTCTTGGTAAGAGGATCCCTTCATTCCCCTCACCAATCTTGTTGCCCTTCTCTGTACACGCTCAAGTAAATCTACATCCTTCCTAAAATGAGGCCTCCAGACCTGTACGCAGTACTCAAGGCGTGGCCTGACCATTGCCTTATACAGAGAGACAATCACCTCCTTCTCCCTGCTAGCAAAATTCCTATATATCATTGACAAAACCCCATGACGTGCCCTGGCAGCCTGTCTGCATTGCTCAGAAAACTTAATATCTGACTGCACAATTACTCCCAGGTCTTTTTCATTTTCTACCACCTTAAGTGTAATACCACACAGTTGGTACGTTTCTCTGGGATTACTTCTACCCATATGCAGTACTTTGCATTTGCCAAGGTTAAATTCAGTTGCCACTTCTTAGCCCATCTGCCCAAATTATCTAGATCTTGTTGCAGTAGCACACTGCCATTACTGTCATTAACAACCCTGCCAACCTTTGTATCATCTGCAAACTTTGACATTAAGCCTGATACCTTCATCAATATCATTGATAAATATACAAAACAGTGGACTCAACACCGAACTCTGTGGGACTCCACTAATAACATTAGTCCACAAAGAGCAGCACCCATTGATTACCACCCTCTGTCTTCTCCCACTCAACCATCCTTTTATCCATTGCAGCAACTTACCCTTAATACCATTCTGCTCCAATCTGTACAATAGTCTTCCATGTGCAACAGTGTCAAAAGCTTTCCTGAAATCCAAATATATGATATCAAAATTATTTTTTGCATCCAGTTCCTAAGTGGGGGGGGGGGGAACTTGGGGTTTACTTCAGTTATAAAAATAGTCCTGTCTTTCTTTTGGTGGGGTTTCTTTTGCTTCCATGCTTATCTTTAAGAACAGATTTCTTAGATGAAATTGCATATCTTAACTGGGGATAAACCTGATGTTTTATTTATTTTTCTTTTCTTGAGAGAAAGTGTGGCTGAGTGAGCTTTCTACCCTCTAAAGTTAGATGCGATCACTAGTTAAGTAGTTCTGTTATGGGAGTTTTAACTTTATGTAATTTACTTAAATTACGTGGTTTAAGGGTTTTTTTTTTTTTTTTTTTTTTTTTCCCCTCCAGATAAAATTGTTGTAGTGTTTTAGTTATGCGTTTAACTTCACACTTAACTTTTGCTGCACGATCATGAAGAAGGTCATTTTCACAAAACTATCCTTCAAGTGCTTGGTCAGTTTTCTGAAGGACTTCCTTTAATTTTCAAATCCTTGTAATTCAGCGACTCAGATAATGAACACTGAGTACTGGGAACACTTGTATAACCAAATAACCTAGAAAATAATTTAGTATATTATTTGATATTTTCTATATTGTTAGTCCTTGCTACTTTGCAAAAACATAAATTGCTAATATTAATAATGTGGGTTTTTGTACTTGTAATTTACTGAAGTTTGAAATACTCCTATTTGTGTGATTAACTGCTTTCTGATCAGTGCAACTGAGGTTTAAATTGTTATATACATGGTTGAGTCAATAAATAAGAGGAATTTCAACATATTTTTGAAACATGGAAATACAGATGTTCCCTTCCCCAGTATATTAAGTTGCCCATATGTGAAAATTGAAGTGCAAGGTAATGAATGTGGGAAGTGGAGTTGCAATTTGTATTCCTAGGTGCATTCCAGTGTTAATGTTGGCTGGCATTGGCACAGATTTCATGCAAGCTACTGAATCAATTTTGTGTATACATCAAACTGTATCTACTGCTATTGTTTTGTCATCCAGTGTTTGCTGTAGATTTTTGAATAGTTTACACATCATTTGTGCACATATTCTGTGGTGAGTTTCACTTTTACTCCTGAAATGGATATTGAATTGCACATTACTGATTGGCAGAAGTCAGTAAAGGGGTTGCCATTTCCATAAACTGAAAGCCGCTACCAATATTACTAGTGTGTGCATGTGCTCATATAATATTAAAGCATATCTGTCCTATCAATGCAGTTGATGTATTAAATCATAATGATCCACTAAAAAGGTTATTGTTCCACTTCCCATTGTTTACCCTCTAAATTTTTATTGGTCCTGTGTCTGTTATTCACTGAGTAATAGATATTACATTTTAAATACATCAGCCATTAATTTAGAATTCCCTGTGGAATATATAGATACCAAAAAAACTTCTCGTTTATTAACATGCTTTTATAGTTATGGTATTCCTTTTAAAGAGATGTTAGCTTGTCTGAGAAAATACTGTGAACAGTTTTTTCCATTTATGTTATTTTTGTATGGTGAAGAATTTATTTATTGTGAGAACCTGTTGTAAATTTTTAAATTGTACAAATTGTGAATTAGTATAAATATTTACATAAATACTTTTTTTTTCTATAATTTTTTTTATTTTTATTTCAGCAAATCATCACCAATGAGCAGCACTAGGTCTTCATCTGATATGGCATCTCCTACCCCATCATTACCAGATTCAACAGTATTTGGACCTCCCCAGCTTGGACCATTTGGGGACCAGAACTGTAGCGAGAATGGTGTTGGTACTAACTGTAGTTTATGTCACGAGACTTATACCATTCCTAAAGTATTGCCTTGCTTGCATACATTTTGCCAACCCTGTTTAGAAAAAGTACAAGAATTTCCAGATAAAATTTTATGCCCAGAGTGTCAGCAAGAGTGTCCTTTACCTGCTCAGGGTGTATCTGGATTATTATCTGATTATGCTATAAGTAATGTTTTGGAAACCAGCGCGTTGGAAAGCACTGCCTTGAGTTGTACCGGATGCAAAAGCAAAGATACAAGTGCAGTTGCACGCTGCTTTGATTGTGCCAATTTTCTTTGCCCAAACTGTGTCATGGCTCACCAGTTTATGCATTGTTTTGAGGGACACAATGTATTAACCTTAAATGAACTTGGTAACAAAGATGAAATGAAGATGGAAAAACCTCTAAGTTGTCCTAGGCATAAAAATGAAGTGTTAAAGTATTTTTGCAAAACATGCAGCATTCCACTTTGCAAAGAATGTACTGTTCTTGACCATCCAAAAGGAATCCATGATTATGAACATATTACAGAAGTTGGGCCTAAACAAATTGAAGTAATTAGTCAGATATTAGAAGATGGTAAACTGAAAACAAATGATCTTCGAAATGCAGCAAAAACAGTTGAACATGTTATAAGTAGATTACAGTTGCAGTACCATAAAGCACAGACTGAAATTAATGACACATTTCAATTTTACTGTTCAGTATTAGAAGAGAGAAAACAGGAAGTTCTTAAAGAACTGGATAGCATATACAACACAAAGATAGTTTCTTTAGGCTTGCTAAGTCAAAAAGTTCACGAAACGACAGACAGACTAAACCAAGTTACAGAATTTGTTACTCGTATGATGAAATTCTCTAGCCATACAGAAATACTCATGTTTAAACAACTTCTGGATTCAAAATTGCAGAACATCTTGTCCTTCACTCCTGAGACTAACCTGCAGAACGTTGATATGGAATTTTTATCCAACTATCAGGCCATCCAGGTTGGAGTTCGGAATACTTTTGGATATATTAGACATAGTTCTGAATCTCCTCCAGCATCAAAGCCACAGCCTATTGCCAGACCTAATGGAGTTGTTAATTCTGACAGAATTTATCAGAATGGTCACGTATATGAGTCCAACATAATTTCCAAGAGATTTGGATCTGCTAATAGTTTAGGACCATTTTCAACAAGCTTAACAGAGATCAACCCTTATGAGAAGTGGTCTAGTGGGAATGCAGATATCTTCCATAATGGCACTGCCGACTCCTACCGTTTGCCTTCAGACCCTGTTGTTGACTTATCTTCAAAGCTAATATCAGCTAGTATGTATCCTTTAAAGTCACAAATTAAGAGACAGAAAATGATTTACCATTGCAAATTTGGTGAATTTGGAATCATGGAAGGTCAGTTTACTGAACCTAGTGGAGTTGC
This sequence comes from Mastigoproctus giganteus, assembly GCF_048544385.1. NCBI lineage: Eukaryota > Metazoa > Arthropoda > Arachnida > Uropygi > Thelyphonidae > Mastigoproctus > Mastigoproctus giganteus. Next base: position 201,141,108 of record NC_143584.1, on the reverse strand, counting down.
TGTTAATGCTCAAAATGATATCATTGTAGCTGATACCAACAATCATCGCATTCAGATATTTGACAAAGAAGGAAGATTTAAATTTCAGTTTGGTGAATGTGGAAAACGTGATGGCCAATTGCTCTATCCCAATCGTGTTGCTGTAGTGAAAACATCAGGGGATATTATTGTGACAGAAAGAAGTCCAACACACCAAATTCAGATTTATAACCAGTATGGCCAGTTTGTTCGGAAATTTGGAGCAAATATCTTGCAGCACCCACGTGGTGTTACGGTTGATAATAAGGGTAGGATCATTGTTGTTGAATGTAAGGTAATGAGAGTTATTATATTTGATCAGATGGGCAATGTTTTGCAGAAGTTTGGTTGTTCTAAACATCTGGAATTTCCAAATGGAGTAGTTGTAAATGATAAGCAAGAAATATTTATCAGTGATAATAGAGCTCACTGTGTAAAAGTATTCAATTATGATGGTGTCTTCTTGCGACAAATTGGTGGTGAAGGTTTAACTAACTATCCAATAGGAGTGTGCATCAATAGAAGTGGAGAAATTTTAGTTGCAGACAATCATAATAATTTTAATATAACAGTCTTCACACAAGATGGGCAGTTAGTAAATGCATCAGAAAGTAAAGTAAAACATGCCCAATGTTTTGATGTAGCACTTATGGATGATGGTTCAGTAGTTCTTGCCAGTAAAGATTACCGTTTATATATTTATCGCTACATGCAGGTTCCAGGAATTACCCTTTAAGTGAGGTTCATTGAACTTGGTTCTTGTTTGTATTTTAAAGTATTCGATTGATTTTGAAAGAAAAGAAAACAGGCAGTATCTTAGGATTAATATCCTGAAGCATGCCACCGATTGGCAAGGTGATGTGCAAGGTAAAACGAACTCTTGTACTTTTGGAGTACTTATGAAACTTGGCTAGGTTAAGGTTTTAAAATGTCAAATAGTTGAAGTTTTTGAGTACTGTGGGATGTTTATAATGTTAGTGCTGTGTAAATTATTGCTATAATTGTTAGTGTTTAAATGTGTAGCTGACAGCATTCAACATCTTGTAACCTGCCTTATTGCATTTGGGCATGTTACGTATATCTTAACAAGCGCAGCTGTCACTTGTTAAGTAAGGGGCACACATGATACTCCAAAGCTTTAGTTATTTCCATTGAAAAATTTCCTAAAGCTTTGTTAAGTTAGATAATACCATAGTTAACTGAGAACTATTTTTCCAACTATTGGTGTTATGGCCCTAGTCAATTTAGTCATCAGCAGAAATCCTTCCAGGGTTTTTTTCCCCCTCCCCCTCCTTCACTTTTTTGTAATACATTGCAACAACGGAACTATGTTACTATCTTATTTATTAACTATTAGTAGTATGCCAAAGATGCATTGCAATTTTCCTGTGATCCTTCAATATCGGGGCCATTTGTTGAATAGTTGTTGAACACCTTGCCAGCGTGACATTTTCTGCCTTAAATGTGTCACTAAAGCATCATTGTATGCCTTTTTGACCTTTTTATGCACCAGGTCTATACTCTTCCATAGCTGTGCAGGTATTGCTCCTGTACATAGTTTACTAAACTTCCAGTTTTTATTGTTTATCATGGGTGCCAATTTCCCCCCTCCCCCCTGTTCATTTTTATATTTAGAATTTGTGTTGATTTATTTATTCACGTGTTCTATTGCATATTTGCAATTATTACTGTAATTAAGTCTTAATATGGTAGAGATCTGATTTTCATCCCCCCACCAGGTTTAGAAAATTTAGCTAGTCTTTTTTTACTAAAATTTTTTTGTGATCTAGATTCGTAACACTCAGGCTTTTAGCTTTATTTAGCTTTATTGTATTAATTGTAGTATTTCTTGTTGAAATTTAATTTTGTTACTGTTTTAATATAAGATATTCAGATGGACCAAGTTATGAAATGTTACCTATAAATTTAAGAGAATTTTAGTCCGTTTGAGGCTATTCAATCATGTAATAATTTTTTTGTATCAAAACCTATTTTTATTATTCAATATTGAATTACATTGGCCAGTAAGCCTAGACTTAGCCAAAGAACAACTAAAGCATTAGCAATAAATCTGCACAATAACTTATTTGAGGAGGAAAAAAAAATTAATTCCTAAAAAAAAAAAAAAAAAGAACAGAAAAATTAGGAAATTTGCCATTTATCAAAGTGATTTTTGTGTGTGGTTGTGAATTAAAGTTAATTAAAGTAAAATGTGTGCAGATCCTATTTTTTAAAAATGAATCAGTTTGGTGTATTGATTTATATGTATATATTAAAAGTTTAAATTTGCTAGTTTTTAAACCTAATTTTAATACTTAAAATTTATACAATCATTCCTACAATCTGAGTGAGAATTTGGTAACTGTTTTATGGTTGAATTGCTTTTTGTTATTACAAGTTTAGTTTTTCAATATCTAGCAGATTTCGTGTAATGCACCTGTTTGTTCATTTTATTTTGATTTTTATAACTTTTCTTTTACATTAAAGGTCATGTTTTATGTGTTAATTTTGTTTGCTTTATTAATCATGCAGTGTGTGAATTGTTTTTTCAATTTCCTTCATGATTTATGATTTTAAGAAAAATGTGGAGATGTTTGTCCTGAGCTAGAACATTAAGATCTCATTGTAGTGCTCAGTAAAACTCACTTAATATAAAAAAAAAAAAAAAAAAAACTTTATGTATGTTTTAAATTTATGGTTTACATTAGTATTTTATGTATTACTATTTGTATTCCTATTGTGTCCATTCTTCAAGTACTCTTCTGGTTTCAAAAAAAAATTGTAGTTTTGGAAATACAACTGTAGTTATAACCTGTTTAGAATCTACATAAATTGTAATAGATTAGTGCCAAGGAAGTTGAAAAATTCTGAACTTTGTAATATGTATATATATATATATCGTCGTATTTACAGCTAATGATTTTGGTCCTTTTATATCATGTTAAAAATCTTAAGTTAATCTGTATACAAAACTGACTTAGCAGTCAGTCCGAATGCAGGCTCAATTTTCATTGTACAGACCTGACAACTGTTTGCATTATGTTAGTGTTTAAGCTGTTTTGTTAACTTTTGTTGAATTTTGGTGTTGTAATGTTAAAACCTAATATATATATATAAACACACTACTAAAACATTTTTAAACATATCCTGTAGCAAGTCTAAATCAATGGAAAGATATTGCCCTAAGTGTTTCAGTAACAGTAATTCTGTTAACAGGTTCTCTCCACTATGCAATGTTTTCCTCACTTCTGAAAGAACAAAAATATTTTCCCATAGTAAATTTTTCATGTTCATGTTGGGGTAAAAAAAAAACCAAAAAAAAAAAAACTGTTTACTTTCCTGTTGGTCACTATTTTATACTATACCTTCCAGGGTTTGTGGAGAAACCTGTCTGTAAAAGGGGAAAAACAGTTAGGCCAATTTGCCTTAAACCACTTTGCTGTTTCTTACTGTTTCCTGGTATTAAAGGGCTCAATAGACTTAATCCAAGTAGAGATTGTGTGAAGTGTGTGTGTGTGCATGTATGTATAACTGAATGTTTATAAAATGTATTCGTATTGTGGTAAGAGCTTAATATAACTATACTCCATGCATTCCACTCTTTTATGTGTCTAGTAGATAACCCCATTCCCCTTTTAGCATATTTAAATAGAAAAGGAAAAAAAAAAAAGTAGTTTGAAAGTTGTAAGCAGGGACTTGGATACTGAACCTTTGGCTTCCACAGCAGCTTTACTTTCCCAGACACAGAAAAAGGTGCTTAGTATTAATTATTTAAAATGAATGTATATAAATATATTGATCTTTGCCTTGGTGCTTTTATTTTTCTTTTCTTTTTTAATTTATTTTTTTCTCTTATAAATTTGTTTTGTTTTAAAATTAGGAATTTCATAAGAGCCCAAAACAGTGTTTAAGCGCCTAAGGTTTTTGTACGAAGCACAACTATTTTATAAATTTTGAAGGCCTCTAAATGTAGCATTTCAGTGTAATATATTATACATGTATAGAGAAGAAGAAAATCTTTGTGGACATCCAAGGCACTGTGCCTAGTCAGACTTGAAACAAATAATGCTAAAACCAACTCAGGATGTGATAAACTTAGTAGGTTGTATCATTTTATAAACTTATAATTTCACCCACTCCCCATCCTCAACAAGTAGTCTTTGAAAGGTCACTCAAGTGCCGTGGTCAGTGGTGTTCTACTACCACAATGTTTTGACAAGTCATTTTATTCATTTGTTTATTTATAACAATGCATTTGTGAAGTAGTTTTTACTGTCTTTCATATGTTTGTTATTGTAATACTACTGCATTCAATAAAGTATTTTTGTTTGCTGAAATGTTTAATCAGATCTGTGTGCCTGGTTTTTTCCTGAGCTGTTACATGCTGCATTTCAAAATATAGAAAGTGATACAAATAGTATATATTTTAGCTGTTAGCATTTGCAAGGAAGAAGGCTTATGTAACACCAGCCAAAAGTATAAAATAAATCAATTTAAATTTTGAAATAAAAACATACCACCTTCCCTTTTCTGATTTGCCTATTTGTTTCAGGCATTTATCCAATTTGTTCTCAAGTTTAGATAAAACTTTTGACCTACACGGGTGTGCATGGGAGATTATTCTAAGTTGGTCACTCTTTGATTAAAGGAAAATTTTTGGACATCGTAGTCTACACTTCTGTTTAAATTATGAACCCTTGTCTATGTCACATGACTAAGCATAAATTCCCTTGGCATTTTACTCAGATCTTTCAAAGCCTTATACCTTAATCAGGTCACTTTGAAAATACCTGGTTTCTAGACATGTAGAATGAGGCTCCCCCAGTAAAATACCTCTTTATCCTAAACCAATCTCATTGCTCTTTCTCTGTACCCTTTTCCACACACACTTCTACCTCTTTCCTAAAATGAGGTCTTCAGGTCTGTATGCAATACTCAAGATTGGCCTAACCACTGCTTTTATGTAATGGAATAATTGCTTCATTATTTCTTCTAGTAAAGTTTTATATATTATTGACAGAACCCCATAAGTAGACCATCTATACAAAATAAAATTGTTTATTCTCTAGCTGGCTGGGGCCAAAGAAGTTTACATATTTATGGCAACTGAATTTTCGGTGCCCACAGTCACAATGGGCCATGGTGTTTTTTCTTGTGGCAGGGTATAGGCTTAGATTTGCAATCTCCTTGTGGCTATGCATGCCAATCATTAGGCCATGTCTGTTTAGGAAACTTACTAGTTACTTCCAAGACCTTTTTCATTATTTACAATCTTTAAGTTTTACTCTAAGATTACTGCTACCCAGATTCAGAATTTTGCATTTTCTAGTATATTAAAATCTTGGCTGTCATTTCTTAACCCATCCAAATAACTAAGCCTGGTTGGAGTAGCATCCCCCAATTACTCTTAACAACCTTATTCATCTTTGTATCATCAACAAACTTTAAGATATTGAACTTGAAATAGCTACATCAATTATCATTAATGAATATTAGAACATAAAGGACCAAGAACCTCTGGGACTCCACTTTAACATTGCTCCGTGAAGAGCAGACCATTTATAACTATTATATATAGTGGCAGACAAAAAAAAAAACTAACATTTGCAGTGAAACATATAAGATATTGTTTGATTACAGTCATTTTGTTTGTTGCAAAGGTATTGCATCAGCCATTTCTATAAATACAGTGTTGGAAGGGTGTACACACATTAGTATCCTGTTTTGTGGAGGTGTAAGCATAGCTCCATATGTTCAGTTGCCACCAAGGAAAAAAACTTTAGGTTTTGCTCTGTCCCAGAAGGGGACAGATGCATGCTATTGCTGATAAAATAGGCTGTCAGCAGTATCCCGGGTGCTGAAATTGAAGTGCGAAACGTATAAGATATTGAAAAGACCTTGATCTGGCTGTAAGAGAGTGACTACACCTTCCCAATATCGATATTTGAAATGGCTGTGCCTTTGTAATCGCTATGCTAATGCTCCTGGTCTACTGGACTTTGAAATGGCCAGTGTTGAAACAAGTCCACAAACTTGATAAAAAACTGCTTTTGGAATGTGGTTTGCATGCCTATCGGCCCAAGAAGAATCCTTTGTCAACCCAACAAATGAGGAAAAAGTGACTCGCTTGGGCTAAAATGTGTTTCGTGGGCAAGAGCAATGGGACACAGTCATCTTTCCTGACTAATCTAAATTCAACCTGCACGGCCTTGGATTGGAAGTGATATGTCAGGATATGAAAATCGGAGGCATACCATCTTGACTGCATAACGCCGACTAAAGTTCCCTGCCGGTCAGATGGTCTGGGGGATGCATAACAAGCAAGGAGGTGGGGCAGATTAAGTTTATTAACAGAACGGTGAATGCAGAAACCTACGCTGCATATTGGAGGAGTGCCTGAAACCCAAATGAATCCCGTTATTAGGGATTGCCACACAACCGTCCAAAACTGCATTTTTCAACACACAGCAAAATTGGTAGGTATTATGCTATTTAGATTTAACAATAAGTTTGTCTTATCTCATAAGGCTTAAAACATATACCAATGTTTTTCTCCCTTAAGGTGCAGTCATACCTCAGAAATGCTGGTATTACAGTGTGGGACTGACCCGGCAACAGTCTAGATTTGAATCCTATTGAAAATTGCTGGTACATAATGTCATCTAAAATTGCTCAGAAGTAGCCAACAAGTAAGATTGAGCTGCAAGAGAGCATTGTTAAGGGTGTGGTACCACAAAATTGGGCAACCGTATATCCAGAAGTTGATTAACTCTGTGCTAGATCGTTGCAAGGCTGTAATTGCAGCTTGAGGAGGAACAACAAAATATTGGACTTATTTTGCTAATTTACAGTACATAATACTATTATGTTAACTTGTCACTTCAGTTTGTACATGCAATATATGTTTGGTTGTCGTGATTGCTATCTGCATGATTTCTCATTTCCATTAATTATGCATTTTACCCTTTGGGAATATATTTGACAATCAGGTGGAGTCTTTTTATTGGATTTCAGTCAGAGGTATACATCCCATCTAAAAAAAACCATTTCTGCAACCCACAATATAGCACAAAACACATTATTTACAAAATTCACAAGTGATGCAATTTTGTCTGTCACTCTTCTGGACACTTACCAATTGATTATCCATGGTAATAACTTTCTCTTAATGCCACATTTGCTTAAATTTGTACAACCATTGTGAAGGTGTAAGACTATCAAAAGCTTTACGTGAAGTCTAAATGTTGAAAGTTCAACTACTATTGAAACTCTACTGACAACTTCATCCTAATAGATAAAGTAATCTGCCCTTAAAGCCCTTTTGCAATTCCCTTGTAATCTAGATAGGTCTTTTAAAGACCTATCTAGATCTTTTATTGCACCCTTAACTAATGATTCCATAATCTTCTCTAACATTGGGCAAACCAACAAGTTTAATTGCTCATTTCACTTTTTGAGTCACATTTGTGAATAGGAGAGTTGTTTGCATATATACAGTCTATAGGGGCATTGCCTGAATTCAAAGATGCTCATTATGTTTGCTTGGATCTTTTGCTGCTTCCTTCAATATAATTAAGATAGTCTGTCATTTCCTCTGGCTTTATCTTTTAATTGTGGTAAGTTTTCTTCTTGCAACTCTCAGTTATTTAAACATTCCTCACGTGAATGTGGATGCACAAATATTCAACTTTATCAGCAACCAGTTTAGGATCATTGATACTGGAATTTGTTGCTAATAAGTTGAATAAATATTATCACATATCAAGTGGACCAATATGCTTGATTCTTTTTCTTTTATTGCTAATGTAAGAAGAAATTCTTTTCACTCTTAGCTGCCTTGACATACCTAACCTCTTGAGTAACTATAATTTATATTTATTAATTGAGGTCCACTGATAATTCATAATCATCCCATGCATCCTTATTCTCTGCCACCAAGGTCATTGGTTTGTTTCTTTGTCATCCATTTTGGCTTATATCTCAAACAGTACATTTTGTTGGCTAAAAAGCTTGGTTTCCAGAATAACTTCCTTAAACATTTCTCATTTTGTATTTGTTAAAGTTACCATTGTAAGCTTCCCTTGCCCATGTTATTTCTTTAAACAGTGCTCCCATTTAAATATGTACACTGATTGCTGTTGACAATGGACTCTTACTGCTAACCAAGTTTAAAAATTTTTCCCTTGTGGCATCCCCGATCCACAAGTACATATTTAATCTCCAGAATATGACTCTCCCATAATGAGACATTAATTTACTTGTCCATTATGTTTGTCTCTAAAAAAAATTTCATTATATTCACCATGGCCATATTTGTTTTCCCAATGCTACCATGCTGATTCAATATAGTTTCTATTGGATGTGCTTTATTAAATCTATATGCTTGGCAATTAAAAATGTTTCTCTCACCCTCCTGTACACACTTATTTTCCAAATTCAAATGAATAAATTTGTAGAATGTTCCTGCTGCCCTATATATATATATATGTCTGGGTTTCCTTTGCATTAACAACATCCCCTTGTGTGGGCTGGTCTGTGATGCTGGTGAAGACTCAAGTTGAGAATGGCTGATACAAGATTGCAGTTCAAACAAATTGTGATACGTTTTTGAATGTCTGCAAGGAAGATTGGGTTGGCATCAAGATCTATCAGACTTCGAATGTAGAATGATTGTTGGTGCAAGACATGCAGTTGTCAGTATTTTGACAGGCAACATGGTAAGTGCTCCCATTCTGTGGTCTCATTATGGTGACCACTTCAACAGCAGTTGAAGAACCAGGTGTGTGGTCAATACTCATGGCTGTCCCATGTGTGTGTTGAGTCTTGTATAATAACAGTGATACAGCACAATCGCCCAGCTAACCACCCAATACAATGTAGGAATAGCAAGACCAGTATCCATGTGGACTATGCACTGAATGTTACCACAGACACTTAACCACATTGGCTGTTGTCAAGATACTGAAATCTGTACAATCTTGCCCCCAGTCATTCCACATTCAAAAGTGAAGACAGATCTTGGCACCAACCTATTCTTCCTTGCAGACACTCAAAAACCGATTGCCATGTGTGAACTACAATGTTATATCAGCCAATCTCCCAAATTTGAGCGCATTCCTGTATGGGGACGTTGCTAATGCAAAGCAAACTCTGTCTATAGCAACGCATATTTGAATATTTATACATAATTCACACAAATGGATATGTGAAATGACCTTGAAAAATATAGCCATGTACCTGTGAAAGGGTTAACTATTCATGTATTTGTAACTTTAATCATTATTCACAATTATGTCTAAAGATATAGACTGTATAATGTTTGCAGAAGATAAAATTGCTGAGAAATATTGCACCAGCAATTGTAACTGAGTATTGTATCTGCATTAGTTGCAATGGAATGCAGGCAAAGTTTATCAAGTTAGACTTCCCTAGCATCATATGAGGGGGCTAGTGTGCAATTGCAGCAGAAAAGGTAATATTCTTTGCAAATATGGCAAGTTATTGGAAAGCAGAAATCTTCCATGGGAATAAACTAGAAACAAAAGTCAAAAGTGAAGGCATAAAACAAATAGTAACTTGAGTGTACCACGATTTGTCTCATTGAATAGCTGTACCTTCAATGGTACAGTCATCATCATCATCATCAGCCATTTTCAATCCACTGCAGGATGAAGGCCTCTCCAGCAACTTTCCAGTTGCTTCTGTTTTGAGCACTGGACATCCATTTACTACCCACAAACTCATGAATTTCATCTATCCATCTCCGCCTTTGTCTTCCAGGTTTTCTTCTAGCTCCTCTTGGATACCATTCTGTTATTTTCTTAGTCCATCTGTCATCATGTCTTCGAGCTATGTGTCCTGCCCAAAACCATTTTAGTTCTTTAGTTTTGATAAGAATGTCCTTTACTTGAGTTTGTTGCCTAATCCATGTGTTTCTCTTCTTATCTAACAGTCTTATTCCCAATATGATTCGTTCCATTCTTCGCTGTGTGGTTCTCAGCTTCTCTTCCATTCTTTTGGTGAGTGCCCAAGTTTCACTTCCATAAGTCATGGTGGGGAGTATACATTGGTCCATTATTTTACGTTTCAGACAAACTGGGATACTGCTCTTCAGTATGTGACTATATTTCCTGAATGCTGTCCATCCAAAATTTATTCTTCTCTTGACTTCCAGCCATTTATCATTATTACAGCTAATAACTTGTCCCAGATAAGTATATGACTCCACCTTTTCAATTACTGCTCCTTCAATCATTATTTCCCTTTCTGTGGCATACTTGTTCATCATTACTTTTGTTTTAGCCATATTCATCTTTAGTCCAAAATCCTTACTAGCTGTGCATAACTGATTAAGATTTTCTTCTAATTCTTTGGGATCATGGCTTATGACCACAATGTCATCTGCAAATCGCAAATGGTTTAGGTACTCTCCGTTCACATTGACTCCTTTCTGCGACCAGTCTAATCTTCTGAAAGCTTCCTCAAGGGCAGCAGTAAACAGCTTCAGAGATATTGTGTCTCCTTGTTGAACTCCTTTCTCAATTTTAAATTTCCTACTGTCTTTGTCTAGTCTAATGAAGGAGGTAGCACTCTCGTATATTTTCTTCAAAATCATAATATATGGGGTATCAATGCCTTGTCTTTCCAGTGCCCGAAACATTGCCTTATGCTGTATGGAGTCAAATGCCTTTTCATAATCCACAAATGCCAGGCATAATGGTGTTTTATATTCATTTGCTTTCTCCATTAGCTGTGATATTACATGAAGGTGATCCATAGTTGAGAATCCTGTCCTAAAGCCAGCTTGCTCTTTCGGTTGATTCTCATCCAGTATTCTTTCTAATCTGTTAGTAATGACCCTTGTGAACAACTTGTAGATGTGGGATAACAAGCTAATTGGTCTATAATTTCCAATTTATCTCCTTTCTTATGCAGCAAAACTATGATTGCATTATTACACTGCTTAGGTGTCACACCTTTTCTAATGCACTTTGTGAAGAGCCTTGCCAGTTTTTGTGTTATGTCTCTTCCTCCCAATTTTAACAACTCTACAGTAACTTCATCTTCCCCCGGGGCTTTCTGATTTTTCATTTTCTTCAATGCATGTTCTACCTCATCAGGAAGAATATTGGGTATGTCGTATGTGTTGCTACTTTGCAATCCATCTTCCCCACTGCTGGCATCATTCCCCTGCTCCTTGTATAATTCTCTATAGTAGTCTTCTGCTATTTGAATTATGCCTTCTCTGCTGTTTATAAGTACACCATCGCTATTCTTCAGTTTCAGTATCATTTGTCTTTCTGTATTACTGCTCATGGCTGCTGATTTAAATCCTTTGTTTTCCCTTAATGCTTGTTCTACTTTTCTTGTGTTAAATCTTCTTATGTCCTCTCTGAGTCTCTTTCTAATGGCTTTGCATAACTCAGTATACTCAATTTTCTCCCTGTCAGTGTTTTTCTTGCTTTTCATTTGTCGTCTTCGGTTCATCATGACAAGTGTTTCTTGACTAATTTTTTTCTTCTTTGGATTTCTTTTTCCCTATAGGTTTCTTGGGCTTTATCACTTTCAAAAAGTTGTAATATTCCTTGTCGATATCTTGGTCCTCAGCAGTCTGCAGAAGCTCAAACTTGTTCTTAAGTTCCAGTACATACTGCTTTTTCTCCTCTTCTGTTATCTCAAAGACCTTTTGTATTATTTACTCGAGTCAGTTTTTTCCTTTCCTTTCCTACATCTATATCAAGTGTACATCTTACCATTCTGTGATCACTTCCAACATTTACCTTATTCAGGACGGTGACATCATTCACAATATATCTTCTATTAGTGAGGAAGTCGATTTCATTAGTAGTTAATCCATTTGGACTCTTCCATGTCCACTTTCTGTTCACCCTTTTCTTGAAAAAAGTGTTCATTACTGACAGTCCTTGAGATTCTGCAAATTCCACAAGTCTTTCACCTCTTTCATTTCTTTTACCAATTCCAAAATTTCCTATAGTTCCCCTTTCTGTGCTGTTTTTGTCTTTTTCCAACCTTAGCATTGAAGTCTCCCATAATAATAGTGTAGTGGGTTTTCTGCTCATCTAGAAGACTCTCAATTTCAGTGTACATTTCTTCAACCTCTTCATCATGGCTCGATGTTGGTGCATAAATCATTATAATCTTTAGCTTGTATCTCTTAGAAATCTTGAGTATTAGTCTTGACACTCTTGGTGATGTACTTTTGAATTCCAAAATGTTGTTTTTAAAATCTTTATGGACCAGAAACCCAATTCCACCTTCACTCCTTTCACTGTTTCCATTGGTGTACAGCAGATTTCCACTTGATAAACTTATAAGTGATTCATTTCTTCTTGTTTCAGCCAAACCGATGATATTCCAATTCACATTTTCTAATTCCTTTTCCAGCTCTAATATCCTGTCTTCACCGATGAGTGTTCTTACGTTATAAGAGGCCAAGTTCAGTTTCCGTGCATGGCAGCCTGGTCGTACCCAGAGATTCTTAGCACCCTCTGCTTTCACTCTAATCCTCTCGCTGCCGTAAGAGGGAGAGTACAGTACATTGTTGGAATGGGTACAGTACAATGGTACAGTACATTGTTGGAATGGGACTGGTCTCAGTATACCAATATTGATTTTGTTTCTTCTCAGTCTTGCTGCTAAGTTTAAATTATTTTTGTTTTTTCCTTTCTCGCCTCATTCGATTGAGTGGAATGATGGATTATTGCTTCCTATGATTTATTATAATTTGCCCCCCTTTTGTATTTGCAAGTATTAGTAATCCTTTTATTCCAGTTGCATATTCTCCCTTTCCATATGTTGCAAAATGTGACTTGATACACTTGTATTTATATAACTAGCATTTGATATGTACAGTGGTGTTCAAATAAAGTGCATCACCTAGGAATTTCACATTTCTAACCCTTTTTTGCAATGGTATGTTACATTAATGACTAGCATCACAAATAGAAATATAAACAAAAGATATTTATTAATAGTTAAGGCAAAGCTAAGTAATATTTGACAGGTGCTCTCAAAATATTCCAAAATGAGCACTTGCAACCTTTATACAACAGTTGGTAAACACAACAATTATAGCTGAAATGTTATCAGATTCAGTTTATCATTTTAAATGTAAAACAAAATGAAAACTTCACCAGGTGCAAACTAATATTTAGTTGAACTGCCTCTGGCCCTGATGACAGCAGCACACCGTCGAGGCATTGGCAAGATCAATTTCTGAAGATAATCAACTGATAGTTTGTGGTTCCAAACACGAATTATGGCTTCCTGAAGTTCACGAAGTGTCTTTGGTTTCTTTCTGGCAACTGCAGATTCTACACACTGGCAACAGTTCTCTACAGGATTCAGGTCCAGGCTGTTTGCTAGCCAGTTAAGAGTTGTAATGGACCTTTCTTCCAACCATTTTTTTTACCTGTAACAAATGTAAGCACATTACTGTCAAACCTCTAATGCAGAAATGAAGCTAAAGTAACTACAGAAGTGCCTACTTACACTTTTCATCTGCTGACAAGGAGCACAGTCAACCTGAAAGATGCAGATGTAGTTACTTGGCAGGTTGAAATGGTCTCTAATGGCAGCAATTTGCCTTCCAATTCAGCCAGGTATCCATTGGTATTTATGCAACCTTTTATAAACTAAGTGACCTACTCTGCGATACGAAATGCACCCCCTATCATTTGGCTGGTAGGGAATTTCACTGTAGACACGATACAGTCTGGGTGGTATTCTTCACCATGTATAAGGCGAATTGTTTGTCTCCCATCAGAGCCATGAAGGTTGAATTTCTCATCCGAGAAAATAACTGGCTTCCACTGTGCAGGGGTCCATTTGACATGCTCCTTACACCAAATTAATTGGGCCTTTTTCATTTTTTGTGCAAGGAGGGGGCTTCTTAGGATGAAGGGCCACAAGTCCATTTTTGAAGAGGTGTTTTATGATTGTTACTGTACTTGCTACCACTCCTGTATGTTCTTCCCATTCTCTTTTCAGCTCAGACTAAGCTCTACGGTTTCTAAGGCAAAAGCACTTCAAAACGCGGTCCTGTTTTGGCGTAGAGACTCGTTTGCGTCCGGTTCCTTTTTTCCTACCAGCAGAACCAGTATTCTTGAGTTTGGAAAGAAATCTACTCACTGTCGATTGATTACAAGACACTATAAGCAATATGACGGGAAGAACATCCTTCCTCATGTAAAGCAACAATAGCAGTCTTTCTTCATGGCATCAACTGCACGTAACCCACCATCCTGACACAAGCAAGGAATGACTGCAACTCCTGCAGAGTGTGCTTGTATAGCTGAAAGTAACAGCTGATGCAATATTACGTCATCACCTACGCATGTCAATCTTATCTGATGCAATCTGTAAGAAATATTGCCATATACTTATGTTATTTGGACAAAAATTACAATTTTAAGGGGTGATGCACTTTCTTTGAACACCAATGTATGTGCACTTTGTGGACAAAATTGTCCTACAGTTGGGGAGGCAAAGGTTTTGTCCATAATTTTTCACCACAAAATAATATGGATATATCTCCACGGTTAGAGTAAAAGTTTCAGAAAACATGTTTCTGGAAAAATTGTAATTTAGAATTGACATCTGTGTATGATTGAACTTATCACAGTTTAGCAAGCCACACCACCTGAATGCATGAGCTAGCTCTAGAACAGTTTATAATGAGCTTCACAGATTTAGCATCTTATGGGCTGGTTGAGGTGAATGGAGTAACGAACTAAATTAACTATTGTTCCAGTAGAAGTTGACCATCTGAATAATGTCCACAAGATAGAGATTTTCCTAGTTTGACTTTTTGAAAAGCAAAGGCTGTTCATTTCAATCAGGTTTCTTAAACATCCAGTTTGAGAAACTAACAGAACCATAAGGAAATGCAGGAAAAATGGAGGAAGTTAGAAATAAGAATACTGGAGAATTTAAACCCATAACTGGGCATACATGCCAGTTTCTTTTTTTCCCTCTAATACATACTCGCACTTAATGGGATAACTTTTGCCCCTTTTTTAATCTTAAAAAATCAGCAATTGTCTTTTTGATACAGCTCTTTTCAATATTTTCTGAACACAACTGTGAAAAACACTTTTTTTAAAAACTAATAATTTGAAAATAAAACATCTGCAGTGCTAAAGACTTTATTCTTTCTTATTTGAATATTATTTCTGTCATTATCTTTGAATAACAGCAAATGAAATATCAATTGAAAAACCCACATTTCAACAATAGCAGGAATGGCAATTGTAAGACTGTATCCAACTATGGAGACTGCATTTAAAAAAATGACATTGAAGCTTCTTGAAAGGATCCAGACAGGCAACTCACATGATGACATCTACATAAGGGTGACCTTATGAGGAAAGACTTTGATCACATGGTCTACAGAACTTGACAAAAAGCTCTTAACATAAACCTGAGAGGGGACAGTAAAATGAAGGCAAAATTTCCAGTGTCATAAAGAATTACAAAACGAGGAGCTATAAATTCAAATTATAGAGGAAGAAGACTGGATTATAGTAAATTTTTTTGTAGCCAGTGAATGAGTTGATTCCATGGGAAGTTGGGGATAAGAAATTCAAAGGTCAACTGGATAGTCACCTATGCACATAGTCTTTTTTTTATTTTCTATTATTATTTGTAATTACTATTATTCTTTTATTATTATTAGTTTATTATTATTTATTTATGGCCAGTGTAGCAAAAGCCTGTGGCTTTCTTGCTGCACTATATGGCTAATACTAGTGTGATAAGAACCAAACTCTTCCATGATGTGAAGCTACAGAGCACAATGGCTGGGTATGCATTTAAGAGTGTGCTCCAATAACTGAATGCAAGAGATGCATGCTAATTTTAAATTCATTGTCAGCACATGCATATAATTACTGAGACTGGGCTTAACTTGGTCTTACATTTTTACTTTTTGTAGAATAACTAACAAATATTACTGGAATTTGTAATTGCAAAATCAAAGAAACACTTTCATTGAATAGTATTGCAAGCTTCAGTTATGTGGACCAAGTAGACAGAGTAGGGCATCACTGAAAGTCATGAGATCTTTAAGACTGCAATTGGCTTCAGATTAAAGACAGTGTAAAAAAATAAATTAGAAAATGTAACAAACTTATCAGATACAGGGCATCTAATTAAGATGCCCTGTTTTTCTAGATGCCCTCATTTAGAAGAATGGCTAAATGTTTAAACATCAGGAGCTTGTGCAATCACAGCCAAATACAAAGTGTGGCAGTCTGTTATCAATCCAATAAGTAGAAAGATATGTCTGAAAGATGTGCAGTACTGAACCTCAATGAATTTTCACATGAAGTTGATGGCATGGCTCAATCAAAGGAAGAAATGTGGAAAGCTTTCAACAGTTAGGACAAAAAAAATATTGCAGCTGTTCCATGCTCAGAGTAAGAAAATCCATAAAACAGACTGCAAGGGAAGGTGCAATCATATTACTACAGAAAGAGAAGTACCCTGAAAAGTAGCAAAGTGATCAATGTGGAAATACAGTAGTACTAGTGTTTGGTTGATCACAGTTGAATTCCCTACGATCACTGAATATAGTTAATGATAATATTCTTGTCAAATAACTAGTAATTCCTTATGTATTCGTGCTGGAGAACAGAAAACATCTTTTCAACAATGTTCTCTGCTAGCAAAAGCAGTGTTTACGTTAGAGGTTTTGCTAATAACCATTAACATCGATTTTTAGGACAGATTATGATAGTGGAAAAATGTAATCCAGATCAAAAGTCAGTTTGACTGCAACACACATGGTTGGTCCATATCTGTTAGACTTCATAATGGTAAAGACCACTTGCTGATCCTTGAAGCTGTGGCCAACCTAGTAGTCATGCATGATGGTGCCTTCACATTCTATACTAACCATCCATGCATGCATGACTGGATATCACTTTTTTGGAAGGTGGCTAGTATGGCATGGCCCAACAGAAGTCCAGATCTAACATCTTGACTTTTTTTGTTTGAGGCTCAGCTAAAAATAAGGCTTTTCCTGACCCATTAAAAGATACTCTGAACCAAAAGAAAAATAACTACCATCAGTGGATTGCATATGTTAAATATGATCAGTCATGAGCATAATGGCATTAAACTATGAACTCATATAATCTGCTCCTCTGCATGTTACTTTTGTCACTAAAATGAAATAATAGGGAGCTACTTTGCAGATACAAAAAAAAAAAAAAGCAGAATGTTTATACTCAGCATGCACGAAAGATGTTTTATGTGAAAACATCTATGGGTGCACTAGAGTAAAACCGTTTAAATTTTTGAACAGTGTGGTTGAAATTTACACTATTTAGGAGGCTAATGTTGATCAAAATCTTGAGAAGCAGGTTTTTATTAAAATCTGCATTTTATTCTTGCATAATATTACTACCTGCTGCTTACTCTACTGAATCAACGTTAGTGACTGAGTTAACATTATTAATACCATTTAGGAAGTGACATCATTTAAAATCTACCGGCCACCTAATAAGTGATGTCAATTGCATAATTTCTGTAAAAAAATTCCGTTACCAATCATTGAGTCATATTTCTGTAAAAAATTTTGTTAACGATCAATTGCGTCATTTCTGTTACTGTAAGAAAATTTCGTTACCAATCGATCTTACTTTAGTGCTGCCATAGATGTTTTCACATCAAAAATCACACTATGGCAGCTTGAAAAGAAACACTGCATTAGCTGAAATAACAAGAAAATATTGATGGTAACACTAGTCCATACAGTTTTGGTAACATAAAGGAAGACTGACTTTAATTTTGAATATTTATCCTAATGAATAATCCTTTCACAGAGTAATTCTGTTGTTAATTCTGAATCAGGACACAAATTTTACATCATATTACAGTTTTAAAATATATAAAGTGATTTTCATAGTGTTCAAAAACATGCATTGCTTACTGAATGTAAATGAAACAGAAGAGTGGGTTCCACCAGGTATAAGAATAATGGAACAATGCCATCACGAAGGTGGAACCCAGTTGTGATGGGTGATTATTGTTGGTTTTGTAAAAAGAAAGCAAAACCGCACAGAAAAAAAAAAAAAATTACTTTATTAAATATTTAACTGCTTTGTTTTTGTCTTAATATTTCTACATAATGTAAGAATGTTTTATTAATGAATAAAAGTTCAGGAGCATACATTTTTTTTTAAATAATGTTATTTCACATTGCATATGTACATACATGCATGCCTAGTATAAAAATAAAAGATTAAAAAACATTGTGTATGCTACAACTTTTTTCCTCATTATTTTTACAAGTATAATAATTTCAGTTAAAAGTAGCTTATTTTGTGTTACCCAAGAAAAATTTAATTTATTAACCTGTAAAAATACATACGTTCAGAAACTTGTCTTTATAAGACAACTGACCTCTGTATATCTAAATTCTCACAAGGAAAGTTTGAAAAAAAAAAAAAAAAGCTGGAAACTCATTTAAAATTAAAAATTGTGACCTCTTCTGAAGTGTCCCCTGCCCCCAAGTCAACTGTGCTGAGCTTAAAACTGCTAAAACCAGGCATTAAAAATAAAGCAACTAAATTTAAAAACACAATGGCAAGAAGAGCACCAATCTTTCTGTGCTCTTCTCACCATTGTTTTTAAATTTTATAAAAGTTAGCGTACACTGTATGATATCACCAGCAGAGCGTATAAATATATATATATATATAAATTGCAGTTGTGATCAATTTTTTCTTGTTGCATTAGACTGGCTTATAAATTTTGTTTTGAGTTATGTGCTTATGATTAAGGGAGTGTCAAAAATTGTTTAACATAAATATTCTGTGCAATTTTTTATTGGTCATATTATTGAGCAGCTTCATTATTCTACTAGTATACCTGAAGGATCTAAATCTCTTTGTGTTTAGAACCACACATTTTTGCACCATAAAAATCCAAACAAACAAGAACCACACATCTCTTACTTTGTTTAAATGTTTTTGCTTCAAAACGAAGTATTTGCTATCAACTTAAAGATAAGGTACAAAAAGGGTAGTGTTGAATAACTAAAAAATTCTGTTTGACATCAGAATTATGTTTGGCATGTACATAGTGTATCAGTTAGTTAAGAAATGGAGGAATTACCTCTTGTAGAATACTTCAGTGCCAATACTCTCCATTGCTGAATAACTATACAAATAGTTTACATGTATTCCAGACTTATTACGTTCTTAGCGTTTTTTCACCAACCTTTCATGGAGTAAAATAAAATTAAAATAAAATAAAACAAAACAAATCTTGATAACTATATTTACAATAACCCGTATTTACAAAATTAATATACGTATTACAATATTAAAAGTATTAAAACACAAGATTAAAATGCATTAAAATATACTAAGTTAAAAGCGATAAAATCCCGTAGCTTTCAAAGGCTCCAGCCTTCTTCTTCAGCAGTACTCTCTATTATTCAGTACACCTTTAAATATCAGCAGGGTAATGGTAGGCATCACATGTTTCCATTCTCACGTGTTCCGCTCTCTTGCATTGTGGAACCGGAAGTGGCTCGAACGGAAGTCGTACGGAACCGTTCATCCTTTTTTAGGATAATAGTCTCTAAAAGGGGGTGAATCCGTACACCCCATCCCTATTAATGTTGGTTGTAGAGCTGATCCGCAAACTCTCAAGCCACTTACGGTCCCAGAACCTATGCACCCGATCGGTGATAGTGGCATCGTCTGGGGAGATCTGGTGCTGCTTCTCCCAAAAATGTTCGGCCACGGCGGACTTGTCATATTCCACATTTCTTATTGCTTTTTTGTGTTCCCCCAGACGATCTTTGAGACGACGTTTTGTCTCCCCTACATAATATTCCCCACAATCCGGGCATCTAATATTATATACGACCCCACTAGCATCCTCTTTCTGAATGGGGTCCTTAACTTGAGACACAACTGTGCGCAGTCTTCGTCCCGGAAGCTGCACACAGCGTGTCTGATATTTTCTTAATACTCTAGTTATATAATCCGTCAAGCCCGGATAATAGGGAATGTATGCAGTAGATACTGGTATAAAAGATTCATCTCTCCTCTGATTTTCATTAATAAATTTATCTATAATCCTCTGGGGGTAACCACATTTAGTAAGATTCGCCGTGACACGTTCATACAGAAAAGGTATGTGGATGATACGTTTACATTTGTTCGGAAGGGGAGTGAAGATCATGTGTTGAATATCTTAAATGGCTTCTCCCAATTCATACAATTTACATCGGAAGTTGAAGATGGAGGAGTTCTGCCGTTCCTGGATGTGTTGGTCTGTAGGGAAGACCAGCAGTTAAAGACAAAAGTCTTTAGAAAAACGATGTGTAAAGGGCAATATACGCATTATAATTCAGCCCTGACCAGCCATCATAGGAACAGTGTGATAAGAACGCTAATTAATAGAGCGAAATCACATTGCAGTAACTCCGATGATAGGAAAGCAGAGTATGAACGTGTCACGGCGGATCTTACTAAATGTGGTTACCCCCAGAGGATTATAGATAAATTTATTAATGAAAATCAGAGGAGAGATGAATCTTTTATACCAGTATCTACTGCATACATTCCCTATTATCCGGGCTTGACGGATTATATAACTAGAGTATTAAGAAAATATCAGACACGCTGTGTGCAGCTTCCGGGACGAAGACTGCGCACAGTTGTGTCTCAAGTTAAGGACCCCATTCAAAAAGAGGATGCTAGTGGGGTCGTATATAATATTAGATGCCCGGATTGTGGGGAATGTTATGTAGGGGAGACAAAACGTCGTCTCAAAGATCGTCTGGGGGAACACAAAAAAGCAATAAGAAATGCGGAATATGACAAGTCCGCCGTGGCCGAACATTTTTGGGAGAAGCAGCACCAGATCTCCCCAGACGATGCCACTATCACCGATCGGGCGCATAGGTTCTGGGACCGTAAGTGGCTCGAGAGTTTGCGGATCAGCTCTACAACCAACATTAATAGGGATAGGGGTGTACGGATTCACCCCCTTTTAGAGACTATTATCCTAAAAAAGGATGAACGGTTCCGTACGACTTCCGTTCGAGCCACTTCCGGTTCCACAATGCAAGAGAGCGGAACACGTGAGAATGGAAACATGTGATGCCTACCATTACCCTGCTGATATTTAAAGGTGTACTAAATAATAGAGAGTACTGCTGAAGAAGAAGGCTGGAGCCTTTGAAAGCTACGGGATTTTATCGCTTTTAACTTAGTATATTTTAATGCATTTTAATCTTGTGTTTTAATACTTTTAATATTGTAATACGTATATTAATTTTGTAAATATAGTTATCAAGATTTGTTTTGTTTTATTTTATTTTAATTTTATTTTACTCCATGAAAGGTTGGTGAAAAAACGCTAAGAACGTAATATGAATATACCCAACCTCAGAGGCCTATTTGAGGAGTGTATTCCAGACCCTTATAAACAAAATCAATGATCCAATGCACTACGGAATCAGAGGCCTGCAGATCCCAAAATACATAGAATCACCAACCCTAATCTTTGAGTGAGAGAATACAATACGTCCATATTTAATAAACAATTTAACTGCTTTGAAACCAAATAAATAATGAATTTGAATTTTTAATACTAAAAACAAATATTAAAACAAAAAAACATTAAGAATCCTCTGAAACATTAAGAAACTGTAAAGAATTTAGTATTGAGTCTTTGCAGCTCTGTTATCTATTAATTAAATAGTGTATCAGTGTAAAAAAAGTTTGGAAAGGGTGAACAAAAGTGTTTTATCCATATGACATTTATAATTGGCTTTTATATTGTTTCTGTTTAAGGTTTTGGCTAATGGATGTATGAAAGGGAAGTTTTAGGCAAAATGAGAGCATCACTCAAAAGGCAGTTTACTGGCATTTTAAAACAGGCACCATCAAAACTAATACCATTAGCTTGGAAAAAGAAATCCTTCAGCACCAGTAGTATCATGATGCTCACACAACAGTATTTCCCAAAATTTTTTGTTTGCGGAGTCCCCCTTTGGCTTCGAAAACTAACCACAGATCCTGACATCCTAGCTGACTTAAATATGGAGTGTCCTTATGATAGGCATCCAAAATTAAAGCTCAGAACTGATTTATTATATGTTTACAATCTACCTTTTTCAGACTGACACCAAAAATAACTGAATAAACTGTCACTGTTTGAGTATACAATCAATTGTACCTCATAGGCTACTAGTGTGAAGAATGGTGTTTATTCATCTCACAAAGTCCTTTAAGGTTGGGAGTGATTGTAGACAACTGAATTCTCATGTCTGGTGCGACATCCAGTCTATAATGATATTTAGATTCTGTTTAAAAAAATAAATAAAATTGAAAGTAGCCATTACAGAAATTATCCATGAATCCCCTGGGAACTGTCTTCAGATCCACAGAGCACAGTTTGGGAACCACTGACCTACAAAATTAACCCAAAAAAAAGCAACCGAACTGCACATCCCAAGAACTTTGGCAGAACTGAACAATTATTGACCCATTTGCAATCAAATCATCTTGAAAGTGTTTCCATAACAACCACTCCTGCAAATTTTCTTGTAACCCGAATAAAAGTTCATTATGCAGTGGTAACTGAACATAACCTACCTGATGTAATGATGCAGAGGGCAGTCAGTTGTCATTACTATAGAGGCCCACCCTTTTTTATCTGCCCTGTGGATAAAGTCGTATTTGGATATGATAATTAACTCAACATGCTGGACAATGATGCCCTACAAATCATGCCATATCTGTTAGACTGTCTGAATGCTGGACATTAGTCCAGCATTCAGACAGTCTATACTCCAACATTTTCAACACCACCAATGGGTACCAAAAAACCCTGCAGCAAATGTGAGAATTCTTTGTGAGGATATAAGTAAATTTTGTACAAAAGGTCCTATTACACAACAGAAACTGATGGATGTTGTCTGTGAAGCTGTCCAAGATAAAAGTGAAAAAATTATCTGCACTGTTTGTCCTGGTTAGAGATCAGCGACATGAATGGAACGCTTGTCATTCCTCCATGTTGATATGCCCAGCTGAATTTTTACAAGCATTCTTGGTTTTATTATTATTATTATTTTTTTTTTTTTGGCTGATGCTATATAAGCTCATATGCTTGCTTTCTTGCATCACATGCCTCTATTACTATTACGTTGGTTCCTCCACCCAACATCAATTCAAATGTTTATCATATTTAGTAGTCACAGGCTTGAACCCTGGTCCACTCAAAGAACGTGTGCCACTGCACTCTAGTTCCTGACCAATCGGCTACGTCATAGCATTTTGCGAGGCTGTCCAAGATGTGGTACATATACAGATTCTTAAAAGCATAAGTAGATTTATAGGCCACCCTGTAAAATACAATAACCTTGCAATTAATACTACTGTTCCTTCAGAGTAGTTCAATAATTGATAATGATTTTCCCATACATGCAATATATGGGAAAAATTAGTCAATAATAAATTTCAGCATCTTTGTTATAGTATTGGTAACACATTTTTTATTAAATATACTTTTACTCAGTTTTATCCAAAATATGCTAACTGGGACACATTGGGCTTAATTTTAAAAGTAAAGTTACCAACTAGCATGGAACTGCAGCACAATTCAAGCACTGCAAATACATTATAAATGCAGTGTGTATGTATTTTATTCAATGATAAAGCAATGCAACTATTGTACTGATAAAGTTTTATTCCAAAATTGGCAATTTTCTTGCCCAAGGCTGTCAAATTTAAGTTTGTATTGTACTTATTTTCAATTTGTACTATAATTATTTATTATTTGTTTTCTAAAACTTTCCACTAACAATATAGTGTAAGAAATATTAAGAAAAGCATTTTCGATATTTGATTAACAAGAAAATAAAATACTTTTGTGAAATACCATTTTATTTTTAAAAAAAATATTACTGTACATATGCCATACCATACACACATATAACATATGTTAAGTGCATAAACATGGGCAGTATTTCATTTTTAATCATTTTACTTTCAAATGAGGTGGCATCTTGTGCAGTTAGTTTAATTTGAGCAAAAAGTGAATTCTCAAGTTAATGCTTCACATTATTCTTTGCACTTTAAAATGGGACTGCACTACCAGTACACAGGGTGCCCATAAGCCACACAAACTGGAAGTCATAAAGGAGAAAATAAACAATTGAAAGATGAATTAAATTATGATTGCAAATTAAAATAATTTTATATGAAAAGTTGTCAGCCATGTTCAGTTAGGCATGGATTCACTGCTTTATCATGATAGGTAAAATCCGCTGTGGAGTTTATATATATAAAATCACTTTATTGCCCAAAAAGACAAAAGGTCACCCCTTGACATTAGCAAAGAGGGAGAAGGGGAGAAAAACAAGTATGCCCAACTGGCAAAAGCAAAAAACAACACAGACAACTAAACAAATGATATCCAAACATTACATTTCGATAAAGACATTCTTGGATTACACCCAACATCAATACAACCTTTAGGTAAGACAATCCACCATATTCTGATCTTGAAAGAGATCAGCTGAGCATGCCAAAAATTGAGATTAATATCCTACTTAACAAAAAAAAGATTGAGAGCACTCTTAAAAAAATTTTCTCATTTCTCGCCATCACTAAACCCAGAGCAAGTTTGTTCTGTAAAGATCAACCTAGTATTCAACAGTAAAATTCAGTGGGTTTGTGCTATCATCAGCACCAGACAATAGATATAATCACAGATTTCATAATAAGAAAGTCCAAGATTCTCCAGAAGAGTGTTATTCTGGCAATTTCAGCATTCAGAACTTAGTCCAAGGATTGCTTTTAGATTGGATTGTGCTCCCACCAACCAAATATTTGGCACATACATTATCAAAGGTCACACAAAGAGAACAAAATACTTCAATACCAAATTTCAATCCAGAATCATGCACATGATCTTTAAAAATAATTTGTAATTAAAGAATGATATCTAGAAATTTCATGGAGCAAGACTGTCCCGTTTCTTGGCCACTAACAACTAATTTTAGGGACAATGATGTGAAGATCATATACTTAGAATGTTTGTTTGTTATATGGTTTTTAGGAGCATTAGCAACTAAGGCCATATTGCTCCGGGATATGCGGTGGTCATTCCCTGACCTTTCTGCATCCTCCGTATTTGGTGGTCATGGGCTCGAACCCTAGTCTAATCAAGAAGCGTGTGCTATGCACTGCTGCTCCTGGCTACGGAAGTGCCTTATACTTAGAATGGAACTGTGCTACCAATATACAGGGTGCCCATAAGTCACACAAACTGGAAATCATAAAGGAGCAAATAAACAATTTCTTGAATTAATATTAAGCCTAAAGCCACTTAAGTAAATCAAGAGATCAGAAACAGAGATCTAAACCTCTGAATTAAAATGAGCAAGCTGCAGATCATCAGTAGTGGGAAAGTAGACCAAATCATCGACATAAGAAATAAACCTCATATTATGTAACAGAAAAGAAAAAAAAAAAAAAAAAGGAACTAGCAATGAGGAAAATAAAAGAGATGACTGCCCTGAGGAACACCTACTAGATGTCATGAAAAGAGCACTGGCATGATCATTGGAAAAACCAAATGCTTAAATAAGATATTTTTCATCACCTGTAAAATTAAACCCACTATCCCAAAACAAACCACCACTAAAGAGCATATGCATCGAAATGGAAAGCAGAGACCATATGCAAATCCACCTCAGTATTCCAAGCGAGGTGGGTTTGTCCAATGAACTGTCACAGACAAGTTGCTGTTGACTGCCTACTGATACCATAATGAATATAAGTGGGTCTGTCAGCAAACACATGAAGTGAAAGGGATTTCAATAAATTCCTTTTAAGTATTTCAGAAGGGGAGAACTTACCTATACTGGATGACAGATACATTACCAGAATTCTGACAGATGTTTCCACTTTCTCTAAACTGTTGAATAATCCAATTGTGTTGGAAGACTCCACATTATCAAATTTCTGATCAAATTTTCCAAGGCATTGTTTTGAGTAATTTTGTTACCAGATAAGTTTCCATGATCGAAAGTCACTAATGTACAATGATCATCTCACTGAAAAACAATATTACTACCGACACAAACAAGTTAACTTATTGGGGATTTATTCTGCACAGTTACCTTTTCACATATATCATACTGCTGCTGTCATTGTAACGAATGGTATTTATTGAATTCTAGCGCTACAATTTTTATTTTTATTTTTTCTGGCTTTGGGTTGTGCAATTCATGGATACTCTATCTCATTTTTGACAAACAAACGACAGAAATTGTTGCTATTTCATTTCCTCCATTTCTAAACTTTAAAATATGTCTTGTTTTTTATTACCAGTCCTTCAAAAACATTTACACCTTCAAGATCAGCATTTCATCATTCAATCCATTTTCAACATGTTCCGATTATTTTTTCAATGAATGTGCAACATCAATAAAATTTTCTTCAGTGACTGCTTCCTCATCAATGCTAATGCAGTCATTAGTGACAAAAATTTTGATATTTTTGTGTTGTACATGATTTTTGTTACTAGATCCATGAAATCCACAATTCTTAAAATATCCTTACAAATATAAAAAGGAAAAAAACTACATGCAGCTGCATTTATGAATACTTAGTCACATCTGAATGACTGCATCTGTTGTTGTTGTCATATTTTTAAAGGCTCAATCAATAAAATTAATTGCACAGCAACATTATTTTTTTGAAAATATTTGCAATACTATTTCGTTCCCTCTTTTTCACTAATATATATCTCAACAAAATAAAATATTCAACTTGGAAAGCTATAATAAACCCAGCACTACAAGGCTGATTAATGAATGTTTTCATTAATCAATGCATTTTTGGCAGAAAAATTCAAGCTTGACATTTGATAATTCAGATGTATACCTGAGTACTATGGATCTGGAAGCCTCATTTTAAAAACCATTGAAATGGCTGCATTCAACAACAAGATCAATCAAGGACACAAAAGGGTATTCTCACCAAGATAGACTTTCTGCAAATTGTAGCACTTGGAAGATAAGCAGTGCTGCAAGGAGCTGATTGACGTGAAACATTTAAGGCTTTGAATGACTGAGTAATGCTGATGGCATCCTTAACTCTTTCTTGGACAATTGTGCATAAGGGGACATTTTTTTTTTGGTAGTTGTTGGCGCATCAGCTTCTGTGGCCATAATGCACCTCCCAAGGTTTTGCAGTACTTTGATCCAAGCCCGAGGTGGGATTTGAACCCGCGACCTTTGGGTTGCTAGGCAGGCACTTAATCCACCCGGCTAGTCCAGTCGGCATAAGGGGACATACATTTAAATTGAAAAAAGGGATTTTGCAGGATAAACCTGTGAAAATTTGCTTTTGGCCAGAGAATAACTGACTAATGGAACAAACTTTCATCTGGTGTTGATGGAAATGAGTAGTTTGAATAAATTCAAGGAATAATTAGATAAACTATTATTAGAGGGTATTTTTTTTTTTTTTTTGGCTAATGCTGTACACACTTGTTCCTTGCATTGCTTTCCACTACTAATACTAATTTTACATTTACCACTAATACTAATTTAACAATAATTTTGCATGATTCACTGTCCAAAAATATAATTTTTTTTGTTCTGCCCGATCATTTTTTTAAGCTTGGTTAAATCAAAAAATATATCCACTATCATCCAAGCTTTTTTATTGTGATGATAATCAACTTCTAATTTCATTTTATCCAATTTCTTTAAAACACTGGACTTTTCTGATTCACCAATAAGAAGGGATTTCATAATGGAGCTATTGGCAAATACTGAAAGTAAAACCATAACTCTCTTTTGTGACAATCCTTCACTTGAACACGTTCACCTTTCAATAAAAGGTTATATTTGACAATGCTTGGTAAAATAAGAAATATAATATGATCTTATTGCAGTTAGCAATATTTTGTGAGTCATATCCCTCACAGAGCTCTTGAAGTTTTCTTTTCCACAAAG
Organism: Mastigoproctus giganteus; assembly: GCF_048544385.1. NCBI lineage: Eukaryota > Metazoa > Arthropoda > Arachnida > Uropygi > Thelyphonidae > Mastigoproctus > Mastigoproctus giganteus. The sequence goes on along the minus strand of NC_143584.1, from coordinate 201,113,066 downwards.
CCATTAAATTTTTGTCAACACTGCTTCATTCTCCAACGCTACTTCAGAAAACAGTTCCACAAGTTGTCTCGAAACTTCTGAGCAATCCATTTGATGCCTAGAATTAATTCAAATTTAGTTTATGAACTCGAGCTTTATATTGACATTTGCGGAAATTCTTTTTGAACGAAAAACGTTATACTCAGATATTTTTTGCTCTTGCAATAAAAACCATTCATAAATGAATTATTAAGTTGTCCATTTGCTGATTCTTGTGATTTCTTCACTTGTAATTCATTACACTTTGTTTCCAAATACTTTTTCTTATAGGTTCTTTGTTTTTCAAGAATTCAAAAATCTGTGTTATTGCACATTTAAAGGGGTCAGCAATCTGCTTTACTTTCAGGTTTTTCTTTTTCTTCAACAACAACACATTTTTGCTTCAAATTCAATCAATTATTCATTTAACTGACATCTGTAAAAATTAAATATGTATAATACAAAATGATCCAAAAATTTACATAAGAACTTTATTTATATAAATAAAATTAATACAAAACAAATGATATAAAAGTGGCATACATACCTCTTTTAGATCAGATTCGATGACAATATGCTAAAAAAACTGAATTAAAATTATTTCCAGTGAAATAAGCATCAGAGAAGTTTGCAACTAAATGTGATTGAATGGATATGTGTAAATGCACACAAGCAAATATCATGTAACAGCATCCCATGCTGAGACATGTTCCCATGTGAAGAACATATTATTCCTTTCCACAGTTCTATGGAAAGGAATAATTCCATCTGGATTTCAGGATTTTTAGCTTAGTGGAGTTCATGTATATGAAAATTGAAATAATTTCCAAAAATTTCTGGCTCTCACAGGATACCAGCTTATTTGAGTTCCAACTCTGTGGAATTTAATTGTATATTAGCTTAAAATGAAGCAGTCAAAAAATTGGCTTGCTTCCACTGCTATTTTTCTGAAAGTTTGTTGTGAAAATGAAAGAAACCTTTATACATGTATATGCATGCGGGATATATAAATTTAAAAAATTGTACTTATAATTATTATAAGAAATGTGAATTAAAAATGAAATAAATCAGCTTAGGCATTTTTTTGGGATGTGCAAAAAATCTACAACTGAAGAACTGTCATCCACTAGATATATTTTCTCAATGAAATAAGAAAGCTGACTGGTACAGGTTTATAGAAGGCTAAACATGGTTATAATCTAAATAAGCATAATTTACGAGAACAATCATGTGACATTAAGGGAATTTATTTTAGACACATTACACGTCATCACTATACAAATCATGCAGTTCTTTACAAAATCTGTGCAGTGGGAATCCCATAACATTAAAGTAATCTCCATGAATGGCTTCTACTAATGTTCCTCCAAGTCCTTGAATTCCATAGGCTCCAGCTTTATCCCTACAAGAAACCAAATAAAAATTGAATACGAAATTGATTTGTTCGGTTCACACCAACACATCTCTCCAAAAATTTATATCACTAATTTTAATGAGCTGTTTTTACTGATACAGAGAGAAAATGATGCACTATTTAAAAAAAAAAAAAAAAATGGTGGAAATAAGTATAATTTACAGGCAGTGTTCTCGCTTTACGAGTTCCTGGGTTTATGAGTTTTTTTTTTTTTTTCCCCAAGTATCAACAAAATCGAAAATATGAACATTAATTGCAAAAAATGAATGTTAAACATTCATAAATACCACTTTTCAAACTACACATGTAGCTATACAATACAGTGTATTCTGCTTTACGATATTAATCCATTACCATCATATTGCGAAAATATCATAATGTGAACCCAATAACACATTGTTTTTTGGTAATTCATTCCACGACCTTGGAAGTTGAAATTTTTCCTATATAAAACTCTAAAAGGTCATTGTTAGAGTGTAAATTGTATTAGTTACCAATTCAAATCATTAAACGCACTACACTTTCATTGTTATCATATGTTCTGTTATAAGAACCAATTTTGAACGGCTTTGTGATATTTTTCTAAAGCACATTTCTGGAAGTCACTACCATAAAACAATAAAAACAATTTACACTTTCTGGTTTATTGGGCTTTTCTGTTACTGGAAACAATCATAAACGGGTAGTAAACTCAATGTTATTGCATTTGTGAAAATACCGATAGCTGGAATTGTGTGGGTTTTTACGTTAATATGGTGAAATGAGTTTGCCCTTTAGTGAAATCTTCAATCGTATATAAAAGCATAAATAAATTTTCAGAATCTTCTCTTTATTCTTTTTTTTTTTTTAAGCTTTAAGGCAAAAATCAGGAAACTGGAAGCCTTCGCGAGATGTGGACGTTCAGAAAAATGCTCAAAATTCCATGGACAGATCAAGTCACCAATGAGCAGATCCTTAAGATGGTAAGGACCACAAGGATGCTACTAACTACAATTGCAAAGAGAAAGACTGCCTACCTTGGGCATATTATAAGAGGCCCACAATATGACCTGCAGAGACTAATCCTGCAAGGGAAGATTAAAGGCAAAAGAGCAAAAGGAAGACAAAAAAAAAAAAAAAAAAAAAAAAAAAGCGGCTTGATAATATCAAAGAATGGACAGGGGGTCTTAAGACACAAGAACTAGTTCACAAAGCAAGAGACAGAGTTGGCTGGAAAATGTTGGTCTCCAATGTTCAAATTGAACACGGAACCTGAAGAAGAATAACACTATGCACTAGTTATGCCATGAAGTTTATGTTATTAATTATATATAATTAAAATTTGAATGTTCTTATCCAGAAATTATACAGAAATATTTGCTGCTTATTTATCCACTATTTTCTTTGCATGAAATAAAAGTCTAAAGATTTTTTATTTCTATTTGGCACTAATATTAATTAGTTTTTATTACCAATACATAATTTTCCTTGAAATTTTGCTAATAGATTTTATTATTACATAACAAGGAACACCGTTCTTTGTTATAACAACATTTTTCAAAAAACAATCCATTATGAGTATCACACATTCCAACAGATAACTTTCCTCAAAATTTTGCTACGTTGTAACTAATTTAAAGTGATACTTCAAAAAATTGTTTTATGAGCTAGAAAACTTTCATAATGTAATTTAGAATCAATATCAACAACAATGAAATGCAATTTTTTTAATATATGCAATGTCATATAAATCTGAATTTTTAAGTTTCACATGCACAGTCTGATCATTTAATTCATGGAATGGACTTAACTTAATTTTAATCTTTGTAGCTGAGATCCGCCAGTGGCTCTCTTTTTCATTTGCTTCATTGATGAACCACTTGTAGAAGCACTCCCGTGAGTTCCATGTCATGATAAGTCTTTGAGAGTGGCCACTGAGCTAAAGATCCTTGACCTTCTTTAATGCCACTGCTCCACTTGAAAATTGTAGTTTTCTTCACACACTTGTCTCCATAAACTTCTGCCATTTCTTTCACAGTCTCTGTAGCACTTCCACATCAACCAAAACATTGCACTCAGTCTTCAATTCTTCAATTATGCAGTTCACAAAATTGTCACACTTACAGCACAAAACTTTTCAGCTACCAGCAATATGTCAGAAATTGCAGCTGTGTAAGAATATTCTTGTACATACACTCTCCTGCCATCTGTACTGGCAGTTCTCACATTTGAATAGCTGTACGGTGGTGCTGCCATTCCACAAATTCAGTGATCATACTGTGTATATGCATTTTAAATGACACATACAACATATTACTTCTAACAGAAACTTATACTTACATAGGTTCTCCTGTATGAATATATGCTGTGATAATTTCTGGTGTTAAGTTAGTCATGACAACTTCAGTCGATTCATAAAAACTTCGAATTGTGATTCCTTCTGTATCACCTAGATATTAAAAAAATTAAAATTTAAATGATATAAGCATTTCAACAACATTAGGACCTTTCACAGTTTGATATTTTGTGAAAAGATTTTGAGACCATTCAAGGAAATGAAAGTCTGCAAGGGTTCAGGAAAAAGGATGTTACATCTTTCAATGTAGTCGCCAGCCATCTGTATCTGTATAACCCTTCCCTACACCCATGTTAACTGGAGACAGTTTTATCAATATCTGTATGAGAGTGATTAATGGCACGTATTGTAAGATATCTTGTCTGTTTTCAGAATGCTGGCTCCATGGAGGTTTTCTTATTTCGGGGATTGGGTTGAAGTTGTAGAGGCTCTCCTCAACGAAAAACTGCAAGAACAAAACAACATGAAAGTAACGTTTGACTGACTATGCTGAATAGTACCATATGATCAGCATATGGCATAACTGCTTGCTCTTTCAGTACTACCTGCAACAAAAAATTGTAAAAAAAGAGATTTGTTGATGAAACTGGGAAATACCAGGATCTCTTGGAATGGGTGCAGAGAAGAGCAACCAGATTAGCCAAGAACACAAAGCGGCACTCTTAATACAAAGGACTTCAGTTTAGCAAACTGCAGCATTTTGAAAGCACAAACTTGCAAAGAGACTTGCTTGAAGTGTTTAAGGCCTTAAATGGCTTAAGTAAACTTAATGATAATGGCATTCTTACTCTTTCTTGGACAACACGCTTTTGCAAGGATTTTGTGGATTTATTGGATGATTGTTTTCTACATCAGAATGTTCAGGAGACAAATAGAGGGAGTAATACTCTTGATCTGATTATCAGTAGTGAAGAATCTGCAGATAAAGGAACCACCAAGTGGCAGGGATCACAGTGTGCCGAAGTGGGATTTACTCAAACAGGTAACTACCATCAGGGGTAAAGGGAAGGGATTTTGCTTTCGTAAAGGCAACTACAGAGGTCTGAGACAGTATTTAAATTCTATACGGTGGGACCAACTGATGATGTTTACCAACAGCAAATTCAAAATGGGAAGCATTCAAATGAGACGTGTGGCAGAGAAGAAAAATGCATGGGATACATATAAATTAATGGGTGACTTGGAAGCCTATGATAGATATAAGCTGGTCTGTAACCAAGTCACAAAGGAGAGCAGGCAGATTATGAGAAATCTTTGGCAAAGGTTGCAAAGAAAAACAATAAAGAGTTCTTTACCTGTGTAAACTCTAGAAGGAATTGGTCCACTGGATATTGATGGCTCAACTGTTGATGATCCTGCTCAGGTGGCTAACAAACTAAATGAGTATTTTGCATCTACATTCAAACATGAGGAGTTATTCAGGGAGGGGAATGCCAGAGGTGAGTTAAACTCTGGTAGTGAGCTAGATGATTTTGTAATAACTGAAAGGAAAGTGGAGGAGAAATTGTTGAAGATAAACATAAAAAAGGCGCCCAGTGTGGATGGGATCTATCCAGTTATATTAAAGGAGGCAGAAAAGGAAGTAAGCAAACCCTTAGCCATAAT